>NW_013665794.1:225919-265704 GCF_000517525.1 Limulus polyphemus | reverse complement strand
GGTAAAAGAGTAGCGCAAGAGTTGACGGTGGGTGGTGATGACTAGCTGCCTTTCCTCTAGGCTTTCGTTGCTAAATTATGGACGGCTAGCGCAGATAGCCCTCATGTAACTTTGCGCGAAATTGAAAGCGATCAAAAACATGTTTCCTCAAGATATCGTTATTTTCTTAAATTCAATTAATTCAAACAACTTTACATATATATTGCATAACAATATTTCGATAATGTGTGAGAGTGAAGTGCTGGGAATGGGGACTGAAAATTTGTTGTTATATTTAAAATACACCCCCCACTCACACCTTCTGGTGAATTAGCGATAGGTCTGAGGGCTTATAACGATAAAAAATCGGGTTTCGATACTCGCAGTAGATACAGCGCAGAAAGTTCATTGTACAGCTTTGCACTTAACAACAAACAAACAAATGCATTCGTGACTATTCTCAATAATAATATAAATGCTAATAATTAACTCACTTGTTTTTTGACGGCGAACATAGTGTGCTTGGAATACTATAATTATATATTCTTCACCCATCCAATTCTTGAAAATGGCTAAGAGACTAGATAAAACATGTAGCGTTAAAAGCATAATAGGCTTAATAATAATGTTTAATGACAAGTAGATTAATTATAACGATGCTTCGCCAGCTTAAAAAAGGTGTTCACTCCACAGTAATAATAACATACACTTTCCAATCAATCCCAAAAACATGTATTCAATTACAGGGCGAGACTTTATCAGAACAAAACTCCAGAATTACATATATAATGAATTCTTTATATGATGAATCAGTCTTCAGAAAGAACACCATAAACACAATTTCTTCTGGTAGTATTTATTTCAAACTTTGTGGCAATTCTTAATTTGTGGATGTGACTTCTCGATGGTCAGACCATTGCTACAAAAATATGTATTGTGTTCTTGTTGATCACATTTAATATGATTGTTGTTATTGTTTCAGCGTAAAGTTACACCATAGGCTATCTGCAATCTGTCAACTGCGGGGAATCGACCCCCTGGATTTTTGCATTGTAAATCCGTAAACTTACCGCTGACCCACATTTAGCCTGAGAAAGGTCAGTATGGTTTTGTTAAAGCTCATTGGTCTGCTCATTACGTCAAAGATTTATTTCTCTAACATAACTACACTAAGCAAAATTTGGTTATGATTTCGTTTTCTTTTGTTTGTTTGTTTGTTTTAAATGTTTTTATGATTATAAATAATATAAAACCTACCTATTTACCTTGTTTATGCCAAAGTTATAAAATTGAGTTTCAAAACGAAAGTCTACTATGGACTGAGAGTTCACCGGATCTGTTGGGCTTTCACCAAGTGCAGAGTTGAGTATGCTATTTGCCGCTCAGAAAAATTAGTAAAATTGCATATTTATTCAATTATTATTATCCTTAAAAATAACTGATTAATATAAAAATTATAAATATATTAATCAAGAAATAAAAAAATAGAAAGACAAGTGCAATAATAAAGTAGTGAATCAGAATGAGATTTATGACCCCAACGGTATCTCCAGATGAAGTGCATTATAAAATATATAACTAAAATAAAAATAGCCACATACATGGCAATGCTTCTTAAATGTAAAAGGAGGAGCCAGGGGTGCATGGGAAGTCTTAACTAAGCCTGGTGAGAACAGGTTAATATCTACTCATACAGCCAGGCCTCGTTATTCGTTGTGAATGCGTTCCTGAGGACGAACAACGGGGCATACTAACCCATTGATGTACATGTAATACAAGGAAAATATGTTCCGACGACGAAAATATTTCTATGATAAACTATTGACATAATTTTACTCATTATTTTTACAATAATATCTTACAAAATGCATCAATCTAAAGTATCACCAATAAATTTGGTTAATAAAGATGCATCTTAAAGATAAATTAATATATACATAACACTCACCAAGATGGTCTCCAAGACTACTCCGTGGGGAATTACTGGGGAGAGGAGCGGGATCATCCACCTCCTCCTCTTCAGATGCAGGTGTAACTGCCTGTCCTTAACGAAATATGTGATGGTAACTTATCTTGTTTTCTTTCTTTTCCTTTATAAATTTATTGGTAACAGAAAATTGCATCATGCATCTTCTTTGCCACTGCAATGTTGCGATCCCTGTCATGGTCATTTTCAGAGGCAAGTTCCATTGCTTCTTTGACCTTATTAAAGATGTCTGAGAGCGGTTTGCATGTAAGAACTCTCTCTGATGGAGCCTGTTCAGCAGCATCACTTGCAGCCACATCTTCTGCTTGTTGGGCCAGCTCTACGAGTCTTCGTTTGTTAAATTCTACCCATGAGAATTCAGTAACTCCCCCACATCATCCTCATTAGTTCATTGAAATCAGCCTGTTGTATAAGCTGTACAATATAGTTGTGAATTTGAGGCAAATCAGGTTCAAAGCTAACAAAGTCATTTACGCAGTCAGGCCACAGCTTTTTCCATACACTTGACAATCACTTATCCCCATAACTCTCTGATGTTTTTCAATGCCTTCATGATGATATAATTGCGCCAAAATTCCCTGGTAAATATTCCATCCTCACCATCAGTCTCCTTGATGAGCTGTGAGGATATACGTCGCAAGTAGTACACCTTGAAGACAGCGATTACTCCCTCATCCTTGGGCTGTAATATGGATGCCGTGTTGGGTAGAAGAAGCATGACTTGAATTTTTGACAAATTTTGTGAACCTACGTATATTGTACCAAAATTTATAATATGGAAAACATAATATTCACAAAGTGGTTACGAAGTCGGTCGAATCTACAGACCGCTGCCATCCAATACATACAATAGTTTATAGAAACACCGTTAGATAGAGATTGATCATCCACTAAGCATTTGTTATTATGTGGAAACTGTGATGAAAAAATATATATAATTTTCTCACAGGTAACGAATAGGAGGTTCTATAATTAAATCTTAATACTCAATTTTCAGAATTTCAAAATATGTTCCTAGGCTTAGGAGTCACCAAACTTCTTCGAAGCTGTAGTTTAGAAAATTATTTTAGGAAAAGGTCTTGAAAGCTGAAAATGATTTGTATCTTCAAACTATGAAGAGAAGGAATTGTAAATTTACATATTTAGAAACCTTGTAACCTTCCACTAATGCTAGTGATCCATAATAGTAATCCTAGTGAAGTAGTTTCCACTCAGACAAAATTAAAATTATCAAAGTTAATTCTATTGAAAAATACATTAATTTTCCACTACTACTAGATAAAGATATTCCTGGTGAAGTAGTTTCTTCTAAGACAAAATGAGAACTATTCAAATGTAAAATAACTAAACATTGATTCAGTTATTTCTAAAATATCTATTCATGAAAAATTATATTTTCGAGAATATTCATTAAAAAAATTATAGAAAATACTTAGTGTAACGAATTTGTTATTATATATTTATCTTAATATCAACGTTTGTTTAGATTAAATTTATATTTAGAAACATACATAGCTTATCCTGTTAAATATTTATTGCGAAACTCCCGCCTATTCTCCAAAATTGCAGAAGATTCTAGAGAGTAAGAATCAACAATATATATAAGTAAACACTTAAATGCCTCCATATGTCTATAAATATAACCAACGCGACGTACCAGAAAGAGAGAGTATCTATTAGTATTATTAGTTTGCTATAGTCAATGTCCTGTAAACTTCAGATACTATAACTGTGATTGTTATAACGCTTATCAATTGGAAAACTTCAGATATTTGACCGGGAACCTTTATAAAGTTCGAACATTACATTAGAACATGTCTCATTGGGCATTATTATTTTCACGAATACATTATATAAATTCATCGTGGAAAACTCGTCGTGCGTGGCTGATAGATAACGAAGGACATAGCTAGCTAGCTTCCTGTTAAATAAATTATACCTACGTCAACTCGTAAACAACTCGCTCATCGTGAACCCTCGATAAGATATCGAAGAAGTTCCAGACTAAAAGTAAGACCTTATTTTGCTTGTAAGTTTGGGAAACTTTTATTTATAAATCATTGTTTGTAATAACTATTTGTAATAACCGTTATTGTAAATTGTATTGTTGTGTGTATATTAAAACGTATTTGTGGTAAAAAAGAAAACACTGTGTATCAATCTTGTTGGCAAATATCATAAGCTGATATCGGCTTTCACTTAACTACTAAATCCAAAGTAGAATTTAACTACTAAATTTAAAGTATTATTTAGCTCGGTTTCATACCATTTGAAATTCTAATGCGTAATGCGTAATCACCATGAGGTTCTATATCGCCAATAAACTTGTTCTATGCAGATTTCATTTACAAGTAGGTTAATAAATAATATTTTTGTTGTTATTATTTCATAGTAATCTTTTTTTTTAAACTGAATCATTAGCTGAGTTGAGATACTTTAAGGTTCATTTCTTCTAATCTACTTGAATACTAAAATTATACGTTTTAAAATAACTTTAACTGTTTTTAAAAAAACGTGAAATCTCTACAACTATAAAATTATTCTTCTTTTTACTCCGGTATTTTGTCAGACTTATTTTCACCCCGATATTATCTCTTCAGTAAGAAAATGCCACCTATAGGAAACTAGCATCTCCATTTACAAAATATTATTGTAAAATAATAATAATCTCTCATTAAACACCTTTAAACTTATAGCTTATCAATAGTTGCAGAAACGTGTCATACATTTAATTGCATGTATACATTTTTCTGTTTAGCAATAGGAAGAGAATTTTGGTAACAACATGAAAAGCAGCGATGCTACTGTAATAAAGAGAGCTAGTCGGTCATGAGAGTGGTGTAGGTTATCACCTAAACATAAATTGATTTGGTTTTCAAGTTAGCCGTTCTCAACCTAGCCTTTAACTTCATATTATCTAAGTGTGCAGTGATTGGTCGTCAGAGAAAGCGCGTATAGCCGGAAGGAATGAAATGCATTTTATAACAGTGCCACAAACAATGCTATGCTTTCATATATTAAGAAACAATCTCTATGACGATTCCCATAATCTCCCTTTTTTGTACCTGTACGGTTCGTTGTCTAAGCTTATCTCATCTTCGTAAACTTCTAGTGAACAACCGGTTTACATAAACCTGCTCGCTAGAGGTCAGCACTATTAGTGAAGTGAGCTTGGTCATATGCTGTAGCATCGGCTGTATGCAGCAGATACTCGTGTTTTCACACACCTCGAGTGTGGAGTTAATTCACAGACCTACAGATGTGATGTTATACGTGGTACATTGTTTTACTTCCTAAAACACATAGGTGTCCAGCAAACTCCTGATTGACAAGGTAGATACGTCAGGTCCACAGCACACATTGCCTCGAGGTACGCGGTAAGTTAGCAAGAGTCGTTCTGTGTTGGAAGTAGGGTTAGTCTACAGGTGAAAATAATATACCCTCATTCTTTCTAGACACATGTAAGATGGACCGAAATGTTCACGGAAGTCAAAGAGCTAATGATCAAAAGAAGCCATAATTTTGGGATAACGAAAAGTACCAACTAGTAAGAAACAAAGAAAATCCGTCAGCAAATTGGGAATTGAAACCAGAAATAAAGATAAACATATGAAGTTCTAGGATCACAGACCAGTAAGATACTCGTCTCAGCAGTAAGTGATGTCGAAAACGCTTGAAGTTCATGTTTTCAGTATAAATACTATTTTGCACTATATATTTACTAGTGAACATTGACTAAAAGCGTAAAAAATCGTTTTCTGTAATAAAGAGAACGTCGTATTAGTCATACATATTAATCAATTGTAAGAAACGAGATTTAACATCAGAATCAGCTAGCCAAGATAAGTTCTTGTAAAAAGCAGACCGTTTTTTCCTTTCTCAAAAATATAATGGAAATGAGATAACAAAAAAGTAGACAAAGTTTAATTAGCCTGGTAAACTTTATATGACAAAATTATTTTTCCTTATGGAAAAAATTAGTGACATTATTAATAAATTTGAACATCTAAATGGTGTATTCATTGTCTTTAGGAAAAAAACAAAACAACTTATGACACTATTAATAACTTTTAACATTGCACATCTAAATAGTGTAACACGGGTTTTCGTTGACTTTTCATTCTATTCCAGAGTTAATCTCGACTGAGATTCAGAAAAAGCGACAGCTTGAAAGGCCGTAGCTTTCTAAGAATGCTGTATAGGTCATTAAGCTCTAAGTATATAACGAGAAAGCTGAGAAAGCATGAATTATTTTACCTTGAGAAATGTGGTGAAATGCATAGTTAAGCTGCTAATACTTTGTAGTAGTTCAATCCTATTACAGATTTCTTCTCCTCTAAAATGAGTTCAGGTTTTGTAAAATTACACCATTAACTAGAATATAATTTCATCTGTTTAACTAAAGAATGTCTTGGATTTAAGACTGCAGTCAGACCTTCTAGTCAGTAGCTGAAGATATATATTGCTTTTTGACTTTATCGAAGGCATCCTGTGTATTCTAGGTCAGTGGCCGGCAACCTTTCACAGAGTAACAGCTATAGAGGGAAGGGGTGGATATTTCAGACAACATACAAATTTGAAATCAAAGCATGTTAATTCTTTTTCTCAAAATTTAAAGAAATATTTTTGTATGCAAGCCAAAGTTATTCAAGCGCATGTATCGTGAAGTTCTTGTGTAATTTCTTTAATGTGGAAACTATAGTGTACAGAAGATAAATGTATGCAGTCAAATAGTATGTTACTCGGGATACGCAGGCCACCGACCCCACTGTTAGATGTAGTAGTAATAGGGTTGTGTGCTCTTGGTCCTGCTGTGTGACACTAAACTAAGATCAGATATCTACATTGTGACTAATTAAGTTAGAAAATGGGTTGAATTGATAACAAATAAAATTTTATTACAAATTCGGCATATCAACAAATTTACTATTTCAGCCAGGTTCTATGCTTCTGCTTTGTGACCTATATTAATTAATTAAGGGTGTAAAACCAAGTCTCTGTAGACGTGATCTTCCAGTGTGACACTGTACTGGGATGTAAAAGTCAGTCTCTGTAGTAGTGTTTCTGTTGTTAGGATGTAACAGTCAGTCTCTGTGGTAGTGTTTCTGTTGTGTAATTTTATATTCTATAAAATGGTATAGAATATAAGGGTATCAGATTTTACAAATTTTTTAAAATGTGTTTGAATAAACCAGCATGTAACGCCCAAAGTTGTACATATGTAGAAGTTAAACCAAATGTATAACAATGACTCAGGATGATCACTATCTTAAATCGTGTCAGTCATACGGGCTGCTTGTGTAATTATGAGAGGGATGGTACAATCAGTGAAACAGAATATCTGCTCAAAAATAAAACAGGAAATAGACAAGAAACTCTCTTTCATATGCAATTTATTTAGTTTCAAAGGCATTAAATTTTAATATAACTATATTCAGAGATATGACCATAAGCAAAACTGCAATAATCTGTAAGAAAACCTTTCAGGTATTTCATGTTGTTAGCGCCCGCTTGCTAGAATTGTACGAAAATTATTTCGTATACTTGATTATTCTGTTAAAAATTATGCAGTCGATAGCAGGACAGGTTGAAACTATTGCTATATTAAATCATGCTGACTTCGCATATTGCATTCTTAGAGTTGGAGCAAACTAACCAACATATACTGCTGTTCCGGTTTGTTTAGGAATGATATATTGCTATCCCGTTGCTAACAGTTTTAACGTTATCAAGTTAAAAACTATTTTTCGTATAAAAAAATTTTAATGTACGAGTATAGATAAAATAGTTAGTTATTTCACGTCTTTAATATTTTTACTAATTTTTTCCCTTATTATACCATATCATATTCTACATTAATTTTGCTCTCAGACCCTCTGGTGGGGATGTGTTTATTTGTTCTGTAAGAATAGTTTTTGTACAATATACAGTGATTATGCAGGCAATTCTATTTATCCAGTAGAGAGATACAAAATACTTGCATTTTAACAGATTTTGTCCAAAACAAATACGAAATGTTTTACAATTCCAAAGATTAACTAGTAAAGTTGTAATTACGGTCTGATTCTGTTTCCTGGGTTGTAAACAATAAGTTATAAGCGGCAGCATAAGATAATGTTTGATAACTTTGTGTTAGAATTTTCGCGCAAAGTTATACAAGAGCTATCTGCGAATATCCGTCCCTAATTTTGAACTTACAGACTGAAGGGAAGGCAGCTAGCCAAATGTACCCATCTCCAACTCCTGAACACTTCTTGTTTAATCGAATAGTAGGATTTGACCGTCACTCTTATAGTATTCCCTCGGCCACAAAGGACGGAACGAGATTCTGCATAAACGAATGCAAACCATGAACCCTCGGATTTACAGTCCAGACATACTAAATAATTGAATTCGTCTAACCCTGGGGAACTGTGAAACAATAAGAACAAACTAGTTCATAGGTAGCAGATAGTTTTATATAAATAGACATAGAAACAACATACATTAATAAATAGGGATAATTAAATGACGACAATAGAAAGTCGGGATCGCTCTAGCCTTTAATTTAAGGCGCAATTAAGAAGTAGTTACAAAAGCAGAATTAATTAGTCCTTAGAAGACATTGTGTTTTGCTCACGTTTTTCATTGTTCAATTTAAGAACTTTAATTTCACTGAGGACACTATTAGTTCCTGATACTAGGTTATTTTCCCTCTACAGTTAAATCAATCGAGAGAGGGTTGTCGTTTTTCTTGGTGCCGGTAAAGTGTGACAAATATTACAGCTTGGCGTTGCCACCAAAAATATACTTCTAACAACTCATCTTATCACGTGAACGAGACAATCAAGAACTTTGGAGAAGTGCTTGTTTATTAGGCACTACTAGTAGATGAACTAATGAAGTAGAGGAAACTGTACGTGGCCGTGGGCAAAGGCAAGAAAATCTACGCGTTGTAGTTATTTGTAGTTGTCAATCATTCAGATAAAAAAATTTAGAATTGTGGATTTTCAAATTTAACTTTATGCTGAACGATAAAATTTTAGCTAAAATAATTTCGGGTGATGAAGGTATATATATATTGTTTTTGCTTCTTGTAAAATAGTAATTTTCTCGATTTAAAAAATAGTGACAACATTTTACAAATGACTAGCGATGTTTAGAAGATATATTATTGACACAAGAAAAAAATTTTTAAAACAAGTCAAACACATTCATGGCATTGGTTCAGTGTCCCTCGGTGGATCAACGGTACGTTTATAGACTTACAACACTAAAATCAAGGGTTCGATTCACCGCGGTGTACAAAATGCAGATCTTCCGTTGTGTAGCTTTGCACTAAGAAAATAACAACATTGGCTCAAATTTAAAGTAAATTTATAATGGATGCTGAAAAGTATTCATTTCCGATAAGATTGCAATGGAATGAATGAAAAATAACTCATTTGTAATACAAAAGAAAAATATAATAAAAGCATTGAAGTCGCAATGAAAATTTGAAAATTATACTAAGAGTTGGTTAAACCTGTCGAAAATAGTCTCAAATAAACTAAAGCCACCGATGTAAATATATTAACAACCAGGTTATTTTTAATATTAGACAATCATATCAAGTGTTGTTACAGTTGATAACACTCGTTTTTCAGATTGAAGAGTAGTCGTTGTTTTCAGCTCAGGGTAAGCCACTTACACAAACCTGATTTTCTGAACCTTATGACACTTGCAGCAAATCTAAACTGTGAGAGTTCATGTCATCTAATATCAGATGAGATCACAGAAAAGGAGTCATTGCAGAGAGTTTGGATTTTGGAAAACAAGATGATATATTTTTTCATTAGAAAAACAGAACTCTTTTGTGAGTTGTCATATTTTTTCTGTATTATGTCGGAATAAACCACAATGCATTTTAAACCTTGTTTTGTAATTAGTTGAACGTTAATAATTTCATATATGAGATTAGATATAAACAAAATTATACGAAAAAAAGAGTTGACATAGTTCCACATTCCCCACGTCATTTTTTGCCAGGGTTATTGTGCTCCCGACATGTGATATGCATGACAAACCAATCTGTCATTATAATTTTAAGTATTGCAAACATTTATACAGGTAACTATTATTTTCATTTACCATTGTCTGGCATGTTATAGCTGTTTTAACCTCCAGCATATCCCATCCTCTGTTTAACATTAAGTATATAACGTTGGCTTTTTAACCTTAAGTATATCATGTCGGATTTTTAACCTCTAGTATATTAAGTTGGATCTTTAACCTCCAGCATATCACGTGGGCTCTTTAACTTTCTTTATATCATATCAGTTCTTTTAACTTCCAGTATATCATGTCGGTTCTTTAACCTCCAGTATATTAAGAAAACCTTTAGGAATCCCAGCTAAAAAAGAGCTTAACTCGTTTGGTGCAGGAACAGTGGATAAGCACTTAGGTATACAAACTTACTGAACATTATAAGAGCGTAGCGCATGACAGTTTGGAAATGTTGATCTGCGTAATTTTCTTAAACCCAAACTGGCAGAACATTTACATCCATATATATATATTTCCTGGAAGATTAGTGGATGCGACATGGAAGTAAGAGAGAAAGTAAGGAGTGGATGGTAGAAGTAGAAGAGTGTTTCGGGAGTGGTTTGTGACAGGAAAATACCAAGAAATTGAAAATTAAGATTTATAAGATAGTAATTAAGCCATTTCTATTGTATGGAACGAGGACACGGACATTGAGAAGGAAATAAGAAAGTTTATAGAAAGGACGGAAATGAGCATGTTACAATGGATAATTGGATCATCCTTAAGGGATAGATTTATGGGTTATGAATGTGAATTGGGGTGTACAAGATAACAGAAAAAGCACGTGAAGCTAGACTGAAGTGGTATGGGCACGTGAAAAGAAGAGAGGAAAATAACCCACTGAAAGGAATATTAGGAGTAGAATATGCCAAACATTGAGAGGGAAAGATAGGACAAATCAAGACATGATTGAGACGGATGTAACACCGGAAGATGTGAAAGATAGAAATTATAGAAGGACTATCCAATTGGTTAACCACAAAACTATTTGAGATTACAGTCGAATGAAAACGAAGATATTTCCTTCTCACCGCTGGTTGAATGAAAAAAATGAGGATTTAAAATGCTAAAAATCATGTTTCGATACCTTGGCTATTGCCTTGAGCGATGACTAAAACTAAACGATTGTGATATTTTGTTTTTACATGTTATTAAAACTACTGCTCTATATAGTATTTCTGAACCTTGAATACTTAGATTTTTATCATTATAATTGTGTAAAAATCCTAACTAAAGGCACCAGTTGAAAAGGTCACTTCTGGAACGAGTGACTTATGTGCTGTAGATCGTCTTCTGTACCACTCTATTGTAGATTGCTTC
Source organism: Limulus polyphemus (assembly GCF_000517525.1). Classification (NCBI taxonomy): domain Eukaryota; kingdom Metazoa; phylum Arthropoda; class Merostomata; order Xiphosura; family Limulidae; genus Limulus; species Limulus polyphemus. The sequence continues at coordinate 254,354 of NW_013665794.1, read as the reverse complement.
TGACACCATTTTAATACGGTCGTGCTATACTCGCACGTTGCTTTTCCTTCAACTCTGTCAAATTTTGCTTATTTCTATTATTAATTGGCAGCATATTTTCCTGCGCTTCTTTCTCTCTGTTTATTTATTCGCCCTCACATCTTGCGGGATCTGCCTTTTTCTCTCGTTGATCACTTTGTCTTTTATATCTTTCTCCAAACCAAGCCAAACACACCTGTTTCCCTAATGTCAAATTAAAAGTTTCATAGAGATTCTTGTAGCTTCCAAATATGCTGAACTTAGAAAGGCAGCCGCTCTTCTTGTAACTACCACGAATATTCCAGCTATTCTCACTCTCACAAGTGTATTTGATATCAAATTACACCATGGTATTCTATCTGTGTTCAGGTAGGCATAATGGATATGAATTCCCTTTCTTCACTAGATTAATTAAAGAAATAGCAATTCTTATTTCACTTTGTATTTGAAAATGATCCTCACAAGTAAGACTTAAATGTGTTTAACACTAAATCACTCTATGGAAGATCATCTGATAGTCAAGTAAGTTTCACCACCCATTATGAAAAAAAAAAAATTCTACAGCTCCTACTCAGTAGCTTAAAAAAGCAAAGAAAGTCAAATTCTTTCAGTGCTAGATATCGCATTATTCCAGTTGTGATATCATTAAAAGCAAATAGTGTTACTTTATTTACTTATTGATCCCTGATCATAATGTATGAGAGGTCAAGAGTGTTAGTTTTAGTTATTTTTCTAAACACTCTGGCTGCACCACTGGCTCTTCTTCATCTGGCTCATTGTGAATGGTAAAATAAGTTTAAAGTATTAGCTCCGTCACAACTGAGTCAGTTTATTGGTCTTATAAGTTTCTCATTGCCTGGTGTTTAATCCTTATTTCTCTGTGTGTCTTGGTCCAGTCAATTCACAAGAGGGCTTTCAGAGACATGCAGTTTCAGTTTCCGGGCATGCTTCAAGCATTTTCGTGCATAACTCGTAGTTCAATGGATTAGGCTAGTGCTGCTTACAGATATATTTAAACCCAAGACAAGTCTTTTGTTGGGGTTCCACCTCTAGGCTATTGTTTTTTATACGCGGGATCCGTTGACCTAGAGCAAGTAGCCAAAGTTGTCTGCCCCCCCCCCCAACTGGAATATACAACAGCAAAACCCAGTCTTCACAATAAAACTATTTTTCTTTGAATGTTTTGTTATAATCTCACAGCATTTTTCATTTGCATCTTACACATATGCATCAGTAATATTGATTCTTTTGAATATTTTCAGTAGATTATTGTATATTAAATCTACAAGAGGCATAACTCCAAAGATCATCATCAGCAAGTTGAGAGAGCATGTGGATAATTGTTGCACTGTTCCTTTACATGGCAGAGTGATATAAGGAAAATGATAATATTTATCAGTCTCGTTGGAGCTTATGAATTTAGCAAGGTTCCACTTGATAGTTTGCACCGCTTATTGAGCCAGCCCATCAAAACTAAATATGATATGGTAAAATGTGAATATTCGCCACACCTAATATGTGACAATAGCAAACTAGTAAATTCTGCTACTTGATCAGTAAGGATTATCTGTAGTGTCTCAAACAGAGTTATTAATTTTTAGGTAATTTATGATCATTTATGACTATGCTGAAGTGTTGATATGTTTTAGCTCATTCTGTAAAGCAATCGACTATGACCTGAAATTGTCGATTTCATTTTCCTGTTTTGGGGAAGAGCCTGCTTATATTGATAGTAATTTTCTACTGTAGGAAGCTGATAATTTTCTGTTGCAAGTTTGTTTGCTGTGGCCACTTCTTTCTCTGAGCAGCACATAAAACACAATATTCGCTCCAATTTTCACCCAATATAAGACTAATAGAACTGTCTCTGTAAGTCAATTGTTGTGTGTGACACACCTTGTTGCCTTCAGTTTTTGTGTAATATAAGATATGTAGAAGTTCCTGTCTCAGATCACTCAGAACTTCTAGTTTAATCATAGCATGTACTCCATGCTTCTGTGAATCATAGCAGTGATAAAGCACTTCCATTTTTACCTCTAAGTGCTCATAGAATTAACTGAATTTACAAGATTCTGTCCTAATTATCACTGCGTTTAGTGAGCTATAGGTTTTGCCTGTTCCATTGAATCAGAATCGAAGCTAGATCAGTGTCCTTTGCCTATTAGTTAACTTCAGCTTCCCTGCTGTAAAGTCTGTTTATCATTGAGAAAACTTTAATGTTCAATGTTCCACAATAACATATTATACAAACAAGGAAAGTCTATCTGTATTTCCATCCTGACTTTCCAGACAATTTGATACAACCAGCTTATACTCTTGCAGCATTGTTGTCCATTCCAGTTTTGTAAAACTAATTAGCCACTTCTTTGATGTACGGTTCACTCTTACAGTAAACGTAAACCCGTGTTCGTAAAATCATGTCAGAAGTGTTTAACAAATATTGTAGACTTACGGCAGCTAGCAGCACGTTTTTTTAATGTGCAGTTTTTATATTCAGTAACAGTCAGTATGCAACTTGGAAATTCGTTTACTCTCTATATCATCTTATACTTACAATAGTAGTGCTCGGACTCCTTTATTACCATGTAACCAGTATAAATGGACAGTCTCCTTGAATAAGTTAACACTGGTGATTTATTAAAGCGTGCTTGAGTGTTGGAATGACTTCTAACATTCTTCTATTCAGTTAAAACGTGGAAAACTGTTTTAATTATAACATTTAATGCTACTGCTATTCTAAGATTTTTTTACGAAAATAGTTTTTATGGTGGTACAACAATATGTCAGCAAAGCTTTAAACTTCTTTTTTATTCATTGGTTGATGCTACCTGTTTCCTAATTCGACTTTGGCAACAATGACTGGCACATTGTTTCTACTAGCTACACGCCCATTGCACTCGAGCCATGTAGAGTTGATCCCCCTACCCGGTATATGATGGAGTACATCTGCTTCTTTTCCTGCGTTAGTAAACATGTCTCATTTGGTACCAAATACTTTCAATTAGCTGGTCTGGCAATTCCCACAGTTTGCTGCTAACATTCTTCTAGCTGCTGTTGAACGATAAGGTAAAACAGCTATTATCTTCTTATGTTAGCAACGTGAGCTAGATGTGGACAGCCATGTTTCAATGCATCTCATAATGACTCGACACACTGGTTAGAGTGAAACTCCTGATGAACAGGTAACTCGTAGGTGCTATGAACTATTGCTGTCTCTGTGACAAAACCCATTTTGGCTGAACTACAACACCCTGTGGTATTAGTGGCTGAGCTGACAGTGGCTTTTATACCATTACAAGATGTAAGCTCCTTTAGAGCTTTTCCCAAATTGGAGTTACAGAGGCCGTAATCGTTGGATTTGTTTAAAATCCCTACTTTTAATCTTAATACTGTAAGCACTGCTTCACCCAGATTGATATTGCTTCTCACTCCTAAATGATGCTTTAAGGAATTGGTAGACATTCAATGTATTTATCCACTATGATATAATTGTAGTCTACTGTAACCATATTTTACCATACAAATGGTGCAACACATCTGCATAAGCAGGTAATTTTTTGTGGATTCATATTTGTAGGCTTTTAATCCGGCTCTACTTAGGGATAAGTTCTGTACTAGATAAAACCCACATCAGAGCTCATTGACATTGGTCCCAGCTTTTAAGCCGATTCTATCCAAATGTTCCATTGCATTAAAAGTTAAACTTCCAGGGCAAGCAAGACACTGTTTCATTTGGTCCAGCAATCAAACATTCCAATTAGTGATCTGACAGAACTTTTGGATGAACCTGCTCATGTTCTCCTCAGCTTCACCCTTAAATAATTAAATATTTTTCGTCTACCACACCTTTCAGGGCATGGTAAACCTTGCCAATCATTACCAACTCATGATCCAGAGTGATTGGTGAATGAATGAGCACAGCAATAGAACTTTTAATTTCTGCACTGGCTGAGATGTACTGCAATAAATCTTTACTGGCACTGTCTTGACCAAAGATCTCTCAAAGTTGTCCATAGATCTGAATCCCTAATGCAATGAAGGTTTATTCCTGGTGGTAGGTAACCAGTTTTGCTCTCTCTCTCCCATTGATGTATTGTATTATAATTTTTATTTCTTATAATTGTTTTCATTTTATTCATTGTTTGTAAGCAACCACCTTCCCACATGTGGCTGCAAACAGTTAAAGGTGGTGAAGATGTGGGATGTTGTGGACTAGATCACCAACATATGCTCTTTCTCCCCCTCTTCTAAGCATGTGAGGCCGGCGAAGTTAAGGTTAAACTGGATAAACGGTGTACCCCCAATATGGTAAAGCACATAACGTTAGTATAAGTTTGGAGGTAACATTTTCAAGGATATAATCATCATTTACATTTTTACGATAGCTTCTGATAATTACATCTACATCTGCTGGATACATATTACCTCAAATGCTTTCTATGCATATTTTGGCATTACTTAAGGTAGTATAAAATAATATATATATATAATACATTGTAAAATAATTCGCTTTCATTGTTCTTTAAGAACTATTCATTTAATTTTTATTTTCTGATATGAAATTTGAAATGGTAACGTGGTTTCCAAACTTGTTTTTACCATTTGTTTCAGAAAGTCCACTCTGTAAGTTATCTAAGTCATGCTGATTTTTATGATAATATAACAAAAATTATCTGCGAAACACAACAACATTCTAAACACTTAGATTGAGTTGTTTTGTTCAATTGTTTATTTTTGCATATACATAGTTCATTACACTTTATTTCATCGACTTGTGTATATGTTAATACACTAGAGAGTTGCTGCAGATCTAAGTCATGGCACCACGGGGGGATGGGGCATATTTACCAATTGTATACTTTGATCACGACGGGTTTCTAATCATTTGCTAGTGCAATGACCTCTTGATTAGAGCTATAACTGGAGGATTTTAAAAATGTCTTTCAGAAGGCAAATATTCATACAGGAAAGTCCTTAAATAAGTTAGAACCAAACGACACAACATTTTGAAAAAGAAGCCTTATTATTCTACACAGAAGTAGGGAAATCGTATAACAGAGCATTTAGGACAGCAATGATAACCGCAACCCATCCCAGTCTGGAGAAACACCTTCATCCTTAAAATAAAAGTCATTGCGGTGAATCTAAGCATATGTTCTGGTACTATTGACAAGATAATAAATAAAGGTATGAAGATAAAAAAGGCTTACAATCCAAAATTTTACAAGCTTCAGGCTACGCCTCGACATTTGCTGGTGTCAGGAGAAAGATAGCTGAAGAAATGTAACAATAGCACAATAACAATGTACAGTGGGAGCTTATGGTAAAAATGGTAGATATATGGTAACAGACTGAAATCCCAGAAGTATGTTATAAAATAAACACGCAATCACGGTAATCAGACTGATCAGAAGAGGCCGTTCTAAGGATAGCGCGGGACTTTTAACATGATAAACATCGTTATTATAAAGTTTGATAACCTCATTATATGTTCATTGATTATAGCTAAGCTTTTAAAACTAGAATTTGTAGGAATGGATTAGCTCACGGAGACACCGGACAGTTGGTTGGCAGGTGCATTTAACGTATTCATAGAAACTGATTTTATATTTTAATTGTTTAGCCAGTACACAGCATGTGATATTAATGTTGGTATTATTGCGAGAGAAACGAATTTAGAATTTGAGAAAATTATAACAATTAAATGGGTGTTCGTTCTACGTAATAAATAGTGATACTCGTGTGACGTATACATATACTAATGTTAATTAGCAGTGAGCAGTGATGAAGAAAACATTGCATTAAAAATTCTAAAATTAATGAAAATTTGACGTTGGATCACGATTAATTATATCACCATTTGCTGTTAAGAAACATATTGCTCTTCAAACCCAATAGTGATGCAACAATAAAACCACCACGTGACTAAGAATGAACTATTACAAATAATTTTTGATGTATAGAAAACATTTTAAACTTTTAGAAAAATGACCTATTTGAGTAAAAGGGTGGATAACTGATCATTAAAAAGCTTGAGAATCGTTTCTCCTTATTCAGTTACAGTTTGTGTTTTTAATTTGTGGCAGTTTTTTTTTTATTTTCTTTTACTTCATTTGAATGAACGCGAGATTTACTCTGGGTTGAGACAAGTTGTTTTCTTTGGAATCTGTGTCTTTCCCAACCTCTTTTACTTCGAAGTAAAACAAGTTTTTATTTTATTTTTTTAGTAGGAAGTGAATTGAAAGGAGATTATTAGGTCGAACCCCATAGCGTTGTAAATGTAAGTACTGCCTTGAGAAGGTCATTTCACTCGACCCACCTAATAAAGAACACAGATGTTGTTTTACCCACATAATACAGACCACAGATGTTGATTTCTTTTTGCCTCTTTAAATCTTCAGTTTGACTCTTAGTTTAGGATTCTAACTGATTAGTTAGCATTACAAAAAACATTTCACGATCACGTTTATATCAGTAAACTGTTATTAGGGGCAAGCTTTATCGGGATTGTGAAACACACAGTCATATACGTTTACTAGGATAATTTGCAAAACAGTAAATAATTAGTGAATAACCCATAAATGTGCTGATGAGAAATTATTTTAAATTACCCTCAACAAAAAAGTGACTGAATTGTGCCCAATGTAAAAAATATGAAGCACGAGTGTTGACCCAAAGACACTCAGATATTAAAACATTCTGAAGCTTTTATTACTTTAATAAAAAAAAACGAAGACCAAAGCTTCCCATTGTTTTATTAATTTGTAATAAAAATGTATTTATTAGTTCAGTTGAACATATGCTGTTCACATTACAATAATATAATACTTATCACTTTCCCATTATCTTGACCTTTGACATTAGTTTAATACAAATTACTCATAAGTTAAATATCCAACGTTCGGTTAACTTTTATTAAGAAATTTTTACTTGTTTGATTTGTATTATTTTATTTAGACGAATGAGGATAATGTTTTTCACTCTTCTATGACATCGACCTTTGACATCTCATATTATTTTCTCACTAGCAGACGTCACGTAAGAACTAGAAAATAAAATCTGATAACAACTCGGTTGAGTGAAGATTAACACTGTGTTCAACCGTTAAAACATTGGACACATTATAAAATAATTTGTATACTAAAAGTGCCTAAATATTTAAAACACTTAACGGTTTTCTCGTTTTGCTCAAGGTGAACTTTGTATTTTGTTTCAACTTTAATTCAGATTATTTCAATGAATTTATAAAACAGTCTCAACTTTAACTCTATTCGATCACTTACAACTGTTCGTCTGTCTGTTAGAATATACAATAATGATTATTACCAAAGAGGACAGTATGAAATGCTAAAAATAAGCAAAATATCACCAAAATAAAAAATTGCCAAGGTTGTACGGCTTCATCTGTCCTCGTCGGTTCCAATCGAGTTAATCCAAAATTAAATAATGGATTATGAATAGTTAGAAAGTAGTACGCTGTCGGGTGATTATAATACCAAAGATCAACAAATTGCAATATTTAGAATAACAGGAAATGTATATATACCCGTGCTGCGTGAAGAACATATTCAAAAGTGGGTATTTACAAATAATGTATATATTTAATTACGTTTAACGTTGACGGAAAATTGGAAAGCCACATGAATTTAGCGCCGGGGAGTAAGAGTAGTAGTAATAAGAAATCACTGAAGCCATGGGGGGTCACAAGACCTCACCAGCATTGTGACGTCGACCAATTTTAAAAGTTACGTATCATCACAGATTAGGACTAGTCTACGCATGTATATATATACATAAATCTGACCAGATACAATATTATATACATAAATCTGACCAGATACAATATTATATACATAAATCTGACCAGATACAATATTAATATTGTATCTGGTCAGATTTAGGGCATTACCACTTTGTGTGAAAAAAGAAAATAAATGGTACGCCTTTATTTACATATCCTTTAGAAATACTAATACAAATCTTGATGTGTATGGATTCCCAGAAAGTGAAAATATAATGTGATGGAACATTAAGACAAGAAATAGGTGTTATTTTAACCGTGACATTTTTCAACATGGATTTGTGTTAGAGATTTTGATAATACAAACAATAAACTATATGTTATCTTTTTCATCAAAAGGAAAGCAAAGAATAAGAAAATACTAACAAGTTTTTAACATGTTCTCTTAATGTGGGCTGTAATTTGTTTCACAGTACATTTTTTACTTACTTTCTCGTTGACGATCTTATACCTTATCTGCAGAAACTACAAAATAATTTGACATGGTAGATTCAAATATAAATTAAACTTAAAGAGTGTCACTGTGGTATTCAGGTATATGAATACTCAACAGGTAGCTAAGCATTTCCAAAAACACAGGTTCAGGAAATATTATAGTAAATAAACTTAAAACAGGCAGCAAAGGAAATCAAACATAAGTGGACAAATAAAAGAGCAACATAAATGAGCAACAATGTTTTGTGTTTTATCGAAATGAGTGACTTCTTACTCGTAATGACTTCTCACGGATAACAGGAATAACATTATACCGCTATTTAAGACAGACAAATTACCTTGGTGCGATATCCCATAATGCATAGTTCACCCACATCAATGGTGATTCCAAATGGCAGATTCAAGGGAGACAAAAGCAAACTTAGAACAACTTGTAGAAGTATCGTATCATTCCTTGTGATGATCTTACCCCACCCTAGGGAGTGACACAGATATAGGGCCAAACTGGTACAAACCTCTATGAGATATAACCATTGTAATATCTAAAATTTACCTGAGCATTCGGCTTACAAGAATGTATTTGCGTACTTCATGGGTATTCTGCATAACAATTATCTGAATGTATCTCACTAAATATGTTTTCTAAACTAGTTACAGAAAAGTGCAATTAAAATTTATTTCAACTGTAAAACTATGACGATAGTTATAATGTATTTGTTTGTTTTTAGTTTTTGGTAATTTTCAAATCAACGTCTATATTAACTCTAATGAAAATTAATATACGGTTAGTAAGAAAGTATATGTAACTGTACTGTAACACAGTTCCTGTGTTATTCATCTTTACTTACGTATTTTAATTTTTTCAAAATTCTATTCAATATAAACACCAATACATCTAGTTTCAGAAGTTTAATTTTAAGCAAAATAACTTAGAATTCTTCAGTATTGTTTCCTTCATATTTGGTTACAAATTCAACTAAACTGAAAACTGTCTATACTCCTTTGCCTGCGATCATAATACAAAATAATATCTTACTTTTCCTTTTGTTCTATTCGTTACACTTGCTTTATCACCATGCATGTTTCTTTTTTCTTGCTGAAAGTAAAACTCTCGCCTGAAATCGCCTAAAACAATAGTCAAGATTTTCTAACCAACTTTTGAGTTTATTTAGTACAGGTATTTCGGCTTTTAGCGACGTTTGTTAGCAGCTTGATCATCAGGACTACAGGACAGTGGCACTATAGAGGGACTTAAAGCTGCTTTGTGATTAGTGTTAAGTCGTCACCAAAAAAAACATGTAAAGGGGCGTTGTGTATTACTTATTTTATGAAAGAAACTACTGACAGCTTAGCAAGCGTAAATATTTAATGGTGTTGTTTTTGTGATTAGCTATAATGGCTTATAATTCACCTTTCATAGCTGGTTTAGAATATATCTGTTGTACGGTATACTCAGGTAATTTCTCTAAATTTCTGTCCAGGTGTCCTGCATATCGTTATGACACTCTTCTTAATCGGACGTCGAAAGGTCCTTAATATGGGCTAATCATTTTACTTAGTTAAAAGTTACACTCGGCAATGGCTGTCTCATTGAAACGTGTATCAAGTTCGCCTCGTGTCTGTGTCCCCTCCCCGAGGTGGTACTAGCCTTTATCAAGGGGTGACATAGATACTTGTATCAAGTTGACCCTTTGTCTGACCTGAAAGTGCGGAATAAGATCATTCTTGCTATCCTTGTCCTGTGCAGACACTTGAAAAGCCTCTCCATGACCAGCTGCCAGTTTGAGCATAAACAATTAAGAAGACGGACAGTTGGTTATAAACAGAAACACTGTTTTAGTGAATAAATGTTTTCTTTATTTGCTCGCTTGTATTTGTTTATTTTCTTCACTGTTGTCCGTTTTCGATTTATTCCCTCTCTAATATTTCTGGGACGTGAATTTTGCAGATATTGAAAACGTATCTGTTGGACATCAGAGTACCTGAATATCACACCCATTCCATCAAATACGGCGGGAAAATTCAACAACTGTTTTACAGGCTGCTGATACTTGAATATTGTTAGAAGATAATTCTCTAGTTAGAATAACTTGTGATGTGTAGTAACTGATGAAAATATGTTGTTAGAAGATTAGGCTGCTAGCATAAGGAATTGGAGATAACTTGTATCTGAGCATAATAGATTAATTAGAAGATACGCAGTACGGATAAAGAATTGGTAAAAAATAATAACTGATGGTAATGAAAATAACTTGTTAGAAGTTAGTTTGTTTGTTATGAATTTCGCGCAAAGCTACACGAAGGCTATCTGCGCTAGCCGTCCCTAATTTAGCAGTGTAAGACTAGAGGGAAAACTTTTGGGCTACTCTTTTACCAACGAATAGTGGGATTGACCGTCACATTATAACGCTCCCACAGATTGCGAGTCGAGCGCCCTACCCACCTGGCCATGCAGGGCCAAACAAGTTAGTTTGGATAAAGATAATATTTAAGAAGCAAATTATGATACACATTTACTGAATATAAGCCTTTAATTGCATGCAATTGATTTAAAATAGGCAGATTATAGAGTAATTTAAGATGAGCGATGGATATTAGCAGGGGTGAAACTCTGCCGTACTCATCGATGCCCCCCAGTGGCAGAGCGGTATGTTTGTGGACTTACAACGCTAGAATCCGTGTTTTGATACCCGTGGTGAGCAGAGCACAGATAGCCCATTGTGTAGCTTTGTGTTTAATTACAAACAAACAAACAAAGAATACTCACCGATACTGAGTACCGGAACTTATTTTTTTTAACGCTGTACCAGTACCAGGACTTATTTGAGCTGATTTGTCTTTTTTATGTTTACACGTAGATTTTTTTTCTTTATCAAAAACAGGTCCATTTCACCCAGCTGAGTACGTTTACTTTGTTGTTTTGAGAATTTCACCCCTGGATATTAGAAAAGAATATAAAACATGTATTGAAGAGAATAAAAGATGCAAGAAATATAAGTATTGAGGAATGAACCAGAAAGAAGCGATTTAGGATATAAATAAGTCTAAGACAGTTGAATATAGTTCAGAAGTTAATAAAAAATTAATACTTGTTATAAATGATATCCACAAAGATCGGTGAGAAATTACATGGGTTATAAATCTAATGAGTAACGCTAAAATTTAATAAACGAATACAAATTGAAACTATATTCCTCGAAATATTGTTTCAGTTTTAAGCTTACTCTTTCCGTTTTTAAGCCTCATGTAGTACATATACGTGTATTCATTTTGTATATTGAAGTTCCTGATGAAGAACGAATTTTCCAAGTTACTTCAGTCGTACAAAATCATCTACACGTGTTCGTTGTTTGAGCATGAACCGGATACTCTAAATTCACTCAACTAACCAGTATCTTGAATGCCCAGCATCTAAATGAAAGTATGTCCATCTTATTTATGTATTGATTCACCTATTAGTTAACTGATTTACTTGTTTAATAGTTTTGGTCTAGCAAGTAGTTTAATTGCACGTGATGAACCGCTGTTAAGATGGTTACACCGGCATACCGAAATATTAGTCACGTGTGTAAGAAATCAATCAAATATAGTTGTTTTATTTATGTTTAAGTGCATAGCTACATAATGGGCAATCTGCGCTGTGCCCGTCGCAATTACCGAGCCCCAGTTTTTAGCGTTATAAGCCCTCAAACTTACCGCTGAGTCACCAAAAAGCACAATATATGATTAAAAATTATAACGATATATATATGATTTAAGTCATAACAATGCTTCGAACAATATCTGTCTTTATAGATATGTAAAGTGTAAAACTAGTAATATATAGATACATTTTGAAATGCATATTGTCACATTCATATGTGTGTGTATATGTAAAGCAGTACATTTTCCATTTAGTTTAACTTATAATTCTATAAAATTATTTTAAATATGGATTAATATATCTGATCAAAACTACTGAGACTACACATGAGTTTTATATTTCATTTTTTCCATACTTCCTAGTTCGCCTATTTTGGATTTCGAACCAGAAATGTATGAAAACTTTACATCTTTTTTTTTTTTACTCCGTTAACTTTGGACATATTTTACTGCTTATGGAAATATAGTTTCAAATAAACTTTTGCCATCCAGACCCTCTGACGAGTTCTGGTATTGAAATCGCAACAATGCTTCAAAAAGTACTATCTTATCTTTCAAGGACGTCTTTTGTTACTTTCTCCTCCTTCAAAGAAAAACGAGTTTTTTCATAATCAATTCTAATAAGCTACTTTCAGTTGCAATTCCTAACTTACGAAACAGTAGTTTCCTTGTGAACTATTGTTTTATAGTTGACCTCAATAACATGGACCGCCCTTACGTGTTAATAAAGATGAATGAATACACTTACGGATTCTTTCTAAGTTTGTATTACTACTTGTGATATACAGTATATTGAGCATTCTGCTAACACTATAGTGCCCAACTTGTTTTTCCTTTTCATCAAGTGTGATATTAATTCAACTTTTCACTGCGGGTGTCTAAAAGTTATATTAATCTCTTAAAACATGTAAATTACTCATACATTTATTCATCTTCATATAATTAATGGTTAGATATTCACTCATTTGTTCCGTTATTAAACATTTCTTACTGCAGTGAAGTAGAAATCATTTATCTAGCTGTACATGTGTTTCTGGCTTTCTTTATCTGTCTATCCACCTACCTATCAGTTCGTTTATTCGTCATTTCTTTATCTCTATTCCTGCATACAAGGAAGTTAAACTAATATCCGCTGTTTTCTAGGGTTAGTAACTGTTAAGAATGTGACTTAATCCCATCTGAAACAAGAAAGATAATTGAAAGCACTCCAGGTTCAGCGCTTTTTATTAAGTGCCAAAATGCTCTTACAAGGATTGAAGCGGTTTTTAAAGAATAGGATCAACCGCCCGACAAGGCAGAAATAAAAACGAAATTATTCTAAGAAAAGTCAAAGAAACTTAATATCATCTCTAAGACGTTGGTTGCTAGAGTAATATAAGATTGTTGTATTTGGCAAGAAAACACTTATACGTCAAGACTTACAAGTCACATGCTTTCATGATAGTGGAAAGTAGAATCACTACCTATACAAGAAAAAGTTTATATTTTTCGTAGGAAGTGGAAGATGTTGCGAAGAGACACCCCTTCAGCTAGACGACTTAAGAAGGAATTCTAATAAAGATTAACGCAAAGTAGTTTATACTGTTACTAAATATCATGAAAGTGGGCTGTATTCGTGTTACTGGAACACTTGCGGTGTAGGTCGGTGATGTGTTTCCTCAACGTTTCGAAGGTACCCACCCCAGGCTGATTTTTTTTTAGAAAGCTTTATGCTACCTCTAAATTTTTCTAATTACTAACACAGCATCTGGGTCAGTTTCCATTTTGCTTGAAAATTTATACTATAGGTCGTTTCATATTACTGTAACTCTTGTAAGTTTAAAGCGGAGTCTTCATCACATTATAGTCACTAGTGTCTAGGTGGTTATTTAGTGTTTGATTAAGCTGGGATAATTCTTTGACTCAAAGACCTTTTCCACCAAAAGGACTTAGTTTACACAATTTATTTAAAATAATAATTTAAAGGATTAAATTTAATTTTCAGGTAAAATAAATCATTGATGCAAATAAATCTAAGATAAAAATACGAATAAATTAAAACTGAGACTAGAATTGGTACAATTTAAAATAAAAATTAAAAATCCACAAAGCTAGAGGACATTTGTTTGTTTTTAGAGCAAAGCCACATTGGCCTATCTGCTATGACCACCGCGGGTAATCGATCCCCAGATTTTAGCGCTGTAACTCCGTAAGGTTAAGGTTTTTTTACTTAATTTTAAGCTTGTAGCAATATTTATAGACACGTTTTTAGATAAATATATATACCTTATATACATTACTTTAAAAAACAACATAAGATTAATTATCGGAAAACATTTTTTACATAATTAAGTATTACCACAATCTAGTGTAAAACCAAATTAACAAAAAGTAAAATCAGAATCCGCTGAATGGAAACAAGTTAAATTAAGAAAATTATAAAGGATTTTTGAAATTTAACTATTTAAAATATAGAATAAATTCAAAATATTTTAAAACGCATAGTAACAAAATTATGAAATACAGAAAGTAAGAATTATCTAGAATCCAATAATTTAATATGTTAAATAATTAAACTTACGATATTTGAATTGAGGTTTTTTGTTTGTGATTAATCACAAAATAACACAATGGACTATTTGTGCTGTGCCCACCATGAGTATCGAAAACCGGTTTTTAACGTTATAAGCCTTCAGACTTACCGCTATATCACTGGGGGATATTTGAATTAAGATCGTCTTAAATGATACATAAATTGTTCATTATTAAAACAAAAATTTCAATGACAGTATAGACTAAATGGAAAATTTTGTTTATTATTTTAAAATATGTTTCAGTAATAAGTTGTTTAAGAATAAAATTATTTCTTGCTTATCGCTCCCCCAGTGGCTCAACAGTAAGACTGAAGGCTTATAACGCTAAAATCCGGGTTTCGATAACTGTAGCAGGCACAGCACAGATATCTCATTGTATAGCTTTGTGCTTAATTAACATCAAATAGCCAAGCAACGCTTATCATAATATGTAATACCTGCAAATCTCAATCTCGTATCTAGCATATGAAAACTAGTTTGTGTATGTATTATTTAATAGATATATATATAAAGATAAATTGGTGGCAGTTTTTAAACGAATATTGTCAATTACTTGAAATGGGTTCAGATTATGTTCAGAAAGGTTGAATTAAGATCTGCATGCACATTGAAAATCTGTTCTACTATACTCTTTATACGTTTTCAGTCTAGTTTCACGACTACAACCATGAACTTTCGAACAAAGTTATCAAAGTATAGTTACACTGCTCTAACCTTCTTAATTAATTAATTTAGGCGCTCTTTCCAATGTAACGTCCTGTCGTATGAAACTCCAAGATATTTAACAGTGTTTATAAGCTTAATATAATCATAACATAATTGTTAAGAAACACTATCAAGTTCAGTTAGAACATGCTTGTTAATAACATTCTTCCTGCAAAAATGATAAATTGAGTTGTTTTTAAGGATTAATTATCTTTATTCATAAGTTAAACTAATGTGTTTCAATTTACTGTTTTCTTGTTCGGTCACGTTTTCCCTACTCAACATGAGTTTGGTACAAGCGAAGTTATATTAGTTCGTTGCGCTGAATAATTGTAATTTTGTTTACTTATTCAGTCCACTCAATAATGTTCTTCTAACTTAAAACTATTCTCCTGGTTATGGATGTTTTTATCAGTATGCCCTTCATAGTTGTCCCTGTCTTCTTGTTTGATTTTATCAGTATGCCCTTCACAGTTGTCCTTGTCTTCTTGTTTGATTTTATCAGTATGCCCTTCATAGTTATCCCTGTCTTCTTGTTTGATTTTATCAGTATGCCCTTCATAGTTGTCCCTGTCTTCTTGTTTGATTTTATCAGTATGCCCTTCATAGTTGTCCCTATCTTCTTGTTTGATTTTATCAGTATGCCCTTCACAGTTGTCCCTGTCTTCTTGTTTGATTTTATCAGTATACCCTTCATAGTTGTCCCTGTCTTCTTGTTTGATTCTATCAGTATGCCCTTCATAGTTGTCCCTATCTTCTTGTTTGATTTTATCAGTATGCCCTTCACAGTTGTCCCTGTCTTCTTGTTTGATTTTATCAGTATGCCCTTCATAGTTGTCCCTGTCTTCTTGTTTGATTTTATCAGTATGCCCTTCATAGTTGTCCCTGTCTTCTTGTTTGATTTTATCAGTATGCCCTTCATAGTTGTCCCTGTCTTCTTGTTTGATTTCGTTTACCTTACCTTGCTCTCTTTGCTCATTTCATTAACATTTCCCTATTCACTCATTCACGAGTTTTTTTTTTTCAATCTTTTCTCTCTTATTACGCTACATTCGTTTGTGGGTTAAAGAAAGTTTAAAATAACATTTTAAATACCCGAAGTACGCTAACCCTAAATATTGAGTTGATGAAGCCCTTCGCTGTGTGGTCGAAACTTCGTTTCTGAATAAACTCTAATAGGTGGGTTTAGCTTGTTAAACTTCCAAAATAAATTCACACCCCTCAACCCACAATTTCGGTTCTATTCCATTTACCAAGGTGACACCGAACCTATAAAAATTCTGAAAAAGTGACGAAGTTTGAAAAGTGTCCCCATTTTATATCAGAACTTGCACGCAGCAGATTTTGTCAATTATTGGTATATTGTCAGTTTATGTTACTCTATGGTATTTTATCTGGTGATAATTACTTAATTCATTATACTTGATAATAGGTTAGATCAAATATTATTCTATAAGTAAAAGTACAATATCTTATCTACCACCAAGATGTAATGTATTTGTTTGAAGTTCGTTTTTCTGTAGTACTGCAGTTTGAAGAATCAGGTAATAAGCTAAAATGGTTTTAATTTGATAGGATTATGAGGAAAACTTGAAATATCATTGTGTCGATACGTGTGCAGGTCCTAAAAATCTGGAAAATCAGAGAAAAATATTTTGTAAAGAATGAGGCCATCCTGAATATACTAACATACGTAACGTGAACATTATTATACTAATGTAACTTTTATAAATACAATGTAGTTTAACTTTTGCAAAAGAGAAAAAATCAAAGTATAGATTCTTCTAAAGTATAACAATAATTTCACCACAGTATGAAGATAATCATTATGTGGTTCTATCATATAAATTAGGTGTAAAAAACTAGAAATAATGAAACCGAAACATACAGATTGTCAAACTGACCCACTTCACTGAGATGGGAAAACGTATTAAGGTCCAAGAATGACGTTTCACAAATTATTAGTACTGTCATTCCGATGTTTTATTTCTTAATACTAGAATTTGTAGTGTAAAACAAAGCTTCATGGTCCACAAGTTGCGACCTTATATACCCTTACTCCAATATCTATGGCTGACTTATTTGAACAGTGGTTGGACAAAATGATGAAAACACCTGTTATTTTCTATATTTTATCATACGGATTTGGTCTTCTTTGGATAGACAGTACAGCATTTATTTACGCGACACGAAGTTGATGAAACAAGGAGTTGGGCATCAGACATCGATCAAAACTTCTTGTAACTGTTGAAGTGATGTTGATGGTGAAAATCTATTATGAAGCTTGGTGTTAAGAACTGACCATAAGGCCAACAAAATTTAAATCTGGTGAATGTGGTGGTCAAGTTAGGTACGCAAACTCTTTCTTATATTCCTTAAACCAAACTTTAACCATTTCAGCACCATGTTAAATACATTGTCTTACTAAAACAAAGCATCTCTGTGTCAGAATAAAGTGTTCATTGTAAGGTTTAAGCAATAATTTTTGTCCCTTTAACTTTTAGTGAGATCATAGGCTTTAAAATATTCCAACAAAAAGCTATCCACATCATCACAGAGATTCCACCATGCTTAATTGATGGCATAAAACATTTAAGACTATAAGATCCCATTGGTTATCGCCGCACATAAACTTGTTCATTGGCCAAGAAAAATGTGGAAGATGATTCACCTGAACATGATACATTATTTCATTGATTTTCATTCAAGTTCGTATGTTATTAACATCATTTTACTTGAGTATTTAAATTTTTTTTATTATTAGAGATTTGTTAATGACAGCACCTATGACCATCAGTAAACTTAATTTCTCAACAACTATTATGTTTGTCTGTTAAGGTTATATTTTTCTATATCCACGCTGTTCCTTCGAATACATTCCTCATTTTAGGTGTTTGTGTGACTGGGAATCCAATTTAACGTTCGCCTACAATTATGCTTCTTTGGAAATTTAACAAGTCTTTTTAGCTTGACATTTTTTTATCCTTTTTCTGAAAAAACGATATTATATTATTCGTATATAGACAAATTCAATGATATAGAAAAAAACAGAAAAAAAACAAACAAAGACAGTTGTACGTTTCATAAATACTTCATGGTTTCGCCCGTAAAGGCATCATTAGGTACCTTGTAGAGGTTATTGAAATACGAGGAGGACCAATCAAGTATTGAATGTTAAATATGAACTGATATAGGGTTACTGACCCTATTTATAATAATGTAATGCTACATTTTGTCATTATATATGTTTTGGTAAGGTTTTGTTGTGATAGGTGAAATGCTGAATTACACATCTTTCTACAGATGTCTGAAGAAAGCGTTTTCTGTTCTAATAAATCATTCATGATATCCATAGAACTTGTCTCATATACAAATTACGCATGTAGATATTTAATATAACATACATTTCCCAATTTGATAGCGCCAAGTGTATTTGTATTCCATGCTAGTAATAACGATCTGATTTGTTACAAAATGTGCAAACATTTTGGCCAAGACTGTAGAACCATTAGGGAATTCGACAAATCATTTAGACTTACAAATATTACGGGAAAACACTGAATCTGTTTATCATAGATTATTAAGTAAAAGTTGGGTTTTTAGATAACAAAAATACATAACATAACTAAGACTATTATGCTAGTTTGAAAAAGCTTATTTTGATTTAAGCACAGTGCTGCACAGTGGGTTATCTGCGCTGTGACCATCTTAAGTGTCAAACCTCAATTGTTTTTGCGTTATTAGCCTCAAGTTTGCTGTTGAACCGTCGGAGGCCATTTAGAAAAAGAAAAATTATAATCACAGCAGTTGATTGACTGAAACTTAACGATCACAAAATGTTAGGTCAAAGAGACATTGTTTTGTAGTCTGTATGGAATAGCGTTTTAAAATACAGAAGTATGTGGCTAACTAACAAAGTAATTGTTTGTCGAACTTCTTTCAAAAGATACTCGAGGGCTATCTGCGCTAGCCGTCCCTAATTTTGTAGTCATATACTAAAAAGAGAGCATCTAGTCAACACCTATTCATGGACTACCTTTTACTAAGAAATATTCAGATCGACCCTCACATTATAACACCCGCATAGCTGAAAGAGCGAGCACATTCGGTGAATGGTTTCGATCTTGCAACCCGCAGATTGTTGAGTGCCCTAACGGGCCTAACCAACATCCTGTGCCAGGACCTAACACAGTGAAGGGCATATTTAAGAAAGCATAATTATCTAACTCGCCACTAGGTGTTCAAAGATGATGATGTAGACTATTATGTAGGATATCTCATTTGACTTGGCTTAGAATATCAACATTGTACAAATTAAACTCACTACACTAGTTCATGGATGTAAATTAAATTTTCATGCCTCATGCGTAATCCTAAGGTACAAGTTTCATACGCTATGACCTATATTTATTGGTAGCCTAGAAATGTAGGTTTACGCAGTCGCCTAAACTAAATATTCACAGATGTTTATTGCCTTTAAACATTCTACACATTGAAGAAATACTTTTAACTATCACTGAAGAGTGCGCTTCTTCACATCCCTTATATTTAGTATTAGTTACTATAAATCACTGGCCTATATGACCTTTTGTGTGTCTTTAAGAAATTTAGCGTATGGTGCCAATTCTTGAATTCTGTTGGTGTAATTATGAGTGTTTAGATGTTTTTTCTTCTTTCATTTTTTAATTTTGGAATAACTTTTAAAGAATGCTACACTCGTAGTTGCTGCGACGATACTGATAACGGTGGGCACATCACAGATAGCCCATTGTATAGATTTGTGTTTAATAAGAAACAAACAAAATTAAACGCATAGAAATATTACCCATTACATTTCTTGTTAAAGCCTTTAGGATAGTTCACAATAAATCAGCTTAATGAAACAAACGTATTAAGAATATTTTTCTTGACCCCAACCTTTGGAAAAAAAAAGAAAAAAAGTACTCCCAAAATGCCGGACTTTGAAAGTAGTCACAGGCGCTCATGTATCGTCTTTGTTACTATGGATGGATATTTAGATTTTCAGTAAACCTTCTATGTAAATGAACTTTCCTGAACTACTTATACAGGTTGGCGTTTGTTTTTGCTTCTATTGTTGTTGTTTTTTGTCAATTTATTAAACTTATTGTAGTTTTTATTTATTTATTTTTTGTTGCTATAAAAAGGTTTCGGATAGTTATGGTATTATTTAGTAGCGTCACATAAATATCTACACATCTTACATACTTTTATTACATATTTTTGCCATACATTGCTCTTATGGTATAAATTGTTGAAAGAAATAGTACCATTTCCAGTGTCTTCATGCACTTCAACAATATGTAGTAAGGACTGGGTAGGACAACCGTTTAGAGCTCATTATTCTCTTCCCCAAGTTGTCTTCAAATAATTGTAAAAGCGAGCCCTTACTGCTTAATTCATTTCCTGAGAACGTGCATGGGTCATTTTCACAACACCTATGATTTACTTGGAATTCAGGACATCTGTTTTAAAATATTGCCGGTATTTTAATTTGGGCAGCAAGCGACTTCAAGCTAAGGTTATTAAAATTACCAGTACACAGTCATCTAACTGCACGTGTAGTAATCTTGAGCTTAAAATAAGTTATGGGCTAGCAGAATGACGTATCTTGAGGTTGTTGATCTGTATGTTATATCTATTCTGTTACTAACAAAACATGCTTGTTTTAATATGACAGTTTGAATGTGG
Source organism: Limulus polyphemus (assembly GCF_000517525.1). NCBI lineage: Eukaryota > Metazoa > Arthropoda > Merostomata > Xiphosura > Limulidae > Limulus > Limulus polyphemus. Next base: position 233,471 of record NW_013665794.1, on the reverse strand, counting down.
CACTTCTCAGGGAAATCAACTAATAGTTGCTTAAAATACATCCAGAGCTCTAAACAAACCGGATTTCAGTCCTTTCATCCGTTTTTTTTATTTGTTTTTCACCTGTTAATAAACTATGATTGCTTCACGCAGGCCCTGTGTTGTATTTATAGGTGTGTATGAATTTCTGCCTCGTGCTAGCGGGTTGGTCCTTCGCTCTGCTCTGTAACTCTTCCCCATAAACAGCATTTTAAATATTCTATAGTTTTTTGTCAAGAAAAGTAAAAGGTATTAACACATTTCACAGAATGTGAAAAATATATAGCATATTCAGAATAGTTCTGTTCTTTTCTTTTTGATGTCTAGAAACCCGTTTTAGCGTGGGCCAAGTCACGAAATCTCCCTGCATTTCAACACTACTGTAAAGGCGATATAATCTAAACCTGGTACATTATAAGCCTTTTACTATTCATGATTTATGAAGCTGAATTAATTAGCTTTAACTACGACGTTTACACAGAACCACATAAGTACATGTAATATACACAATAAACTGCTTAACTTCCGGATTTAGTTTCCAGCTTTGTTTTTTTCTAACGATTATTTAATCTGGACGTTGGTTTTCCAGCGATCAGCCAATAGAACTTTCTAATTAAACTATATCTTTGAAGAAAGAGCTTTTTTAATTTTTCAACTGAAGTAAGTGAAAAACTAATTTGCTGACGAAATAAATAGATATTTCTTAATCTTCTTTTGTTCCCAGATCTATTAGAAATAGTTAATTTACCTTTTCTCTATGTTAAACGTACTGTAATTTATGTATATTAATATTTATACACATTTGATTTTAATATAGATCAGCTGACTCCATAAATTACATCATTCTTCCTAAAGATCGCGAGAGAAAAAACAAAACAAACAATAGGTGTCACTTCTCACTATGCCATCCGATCGAGATAGCAGCAGTGCTGCCAGGGGCAGCGGAAGAACTAATCCAAACTTTACTACTACCGTTATAACAAGAAATGTAGGACATAGTCCCTCTCGGGAATTGGTAAGAATAGTATTAGACTAATAACAAGATCTTATTTTGGGCTTGATGTGAATTAAAATTAGTGTTTTAGTAAATTATTATACATTCATAAAATTATCAGAATTTCACGGAGTAACGGACTGATAGAAAGACAGGTAGATACTAAAAAATAACATGGAGTAAAAATATATAATTGTTCGTTAAAAGCTCGTGTGTAAATTGTTTCTTACAACCTGTTAAAAAGAAAAGAGAGAACTGGCAGTTCAAAACAATATGAATTCGAGGTCAAGGATTACATCAGTTTAAGATAGCGTTACCATTTTTTTTGTCGAAAGTGTTGTGTGTTGTATAAATACAAGCGTACAGGTTCTTTGTAAACATGCCAAAATGTTTAAAATACATGTTGAAACCAATTTATTTCGGTGCTTTCGTCTTTCGCAATAATATGAAAGCAAAAAATTAAGCGATGTTAAACCGTCTTCTAACATAACTTCTGAATAAAAAACAAATTTATAAGCATAACAAAGCTACAAATGTGTTTTAACCAACTAACCCTCATCATCCAGTTTCCTTGTGCAGGCTTGGAGTGTCAAAAATCTTCCAATTGTGAAGTTTCTAGAATGTTTTTAGAAAATATGACATTTTTCTCATATTCATTTGAAGAACTTTGCATGTATTGAGTGTACACTCACCTGTTCAAAAGATCTTTTAACACTGAGTGGGTAATAGCACTATCAATATCAAACTATCTTAGATGCGAGAAGTATGTTAATTAATACATATTGATATATATTGTATGTATAATTAAAGAAACTAAAAACTTTTCGCCAGAATTTAGGAAGCATACTGGGAAATTACATTGTCAGCAATGAGAATGTGCCATTCTTTAGTTATATTCATTAAAAAACGTTAATTTTAATATTAACTTTTATTTGACTGTAGACTAGCTCAGAAACTGCGTTTCATTAAATTCTAAATCCGCAGACCTGTGTTTCGATATATCTTAAATACATAAAACCGCGTTTCATCATAATCTTCTGCGGGTCTATTTTCTGTAGTCGTGCTCCACAGACATGTGTTTCCTTAGTGCCTGTTTCTACACATATATATATATACTTGACAATGTCTACCGTTACAGAATTCCGTTTCACTAGAGTATAAATTTACAGACCTGTTTTCCCTACTTTACAGACTTAGCTTCACAGAGTCTACCTCCACAGACCTGTGTTTCCTTAGCGTCTGCTTCGAAAGACCTGCGTTTCGTTAGTGTACCTCTAAAGCCCTTTGTTTCACAAGAGTGTAGCTATACAGACCTGTGTTTCCTTAGAGCCTCTCTCTACAGACTTGTGTTTTCTTAGAGCCTATCTCTACAGACTTGTGTTTCACAACCCAGAGTTTAACTAGAGTTTAGCTACACAAACCAATCTGTTCAAGCACATTTCATGTTTGTCGAGGTAGACTATCAAGGGCTCTGTTTCACTAATTTATATGGGTATATGCAAGTAGATTCAAGTAAAATAAAGATCTATGGAATTTGATTGTGGTGAAACACATACTGTATAGATACAGTCTAGTGAAACACATGTTTGTGAAGCTAAACTAGTGAAATATGGGTATATGCAGATAGATTCAAGTAAAATAAAGATCTATGGAATTTGATTGTGGTGAAACACATACTGTATAGATACAGTCTAGTGAAACACATGTTTGTGAAGCTAAACTAGTGAAACATGGGTATATGCAGGTAGATTCAAGCGAAATACAGGTCAGTGAGAATTTCACTAGTTTAGCTTCACAAACATGTGTTTCACTAGACTGTATCTATACAGTATGTGTTTCACCACAATCAAATTACATAGATCTTTATTTTACTTGAATCTATCTCCACGTGATTTTCTTTGCACTTCAGCTCTACAGACCTGTGTTCCAGTAATCTTCCTCTATAAATTTGTTTCACTAGAGTTTTTAACCCTAGACAGATTTACCTTTCACTAAATTCTAACTCTACAGACCGTGTTTCATCTTAGTTTAACTCTACGAACCTGCGTGTCCCTAGAGTTCAGCTCTACGAACCTGTGTTTCATTAGAATGTACTTTCACATGTTTCGCTAGTTTAACTCCACAAACGAAAGAGACTGTTAAACCTTTCATTGGAGTCAACTTTCGTTCAACCCACATACTTCGGGCCTATGCATAGCTTTTGTGTGTGTGTGTGTATGTGCTCACGCGTTTTTTTATGTCACCTTTTGTTAACATGATTTTTGTTTAGAAAGTGCATTCTAGCGTCCAGGCTGAAAGTGGCACAGAATATATCGAATAAGAATACCTCAAAACTGGCGAACATATCAGCTACTAGAGCAGGAAAAAAAACCAACAACAACGAGATAATTATTCTTTCAGACTTCAGGAGTAATGCACATACATGCCTGATTCTGAATGTAAGATTAACTCTAACAATAAACTTTACCTCACTAACTCTGCAACTCTATGTGAAGGGAATGTACAGGCTAATTCATAAATGTTGTTTCTAAAAGCAAAACTATTGAGAGTTTACCCCCTCTTCGCTTGTAGTCATATTAATTGCTATCCCTTCAATCGCAACAAGTTCAGTATGTTACGCATACTTAGTGCCTTTCAAACGTGTCATGTCTATTTCACGCCTACTTTCGTTATTGTTAGTCTTCAACCGAAAACATTAAAAACTTAAGGCAGTATTATTAAATGACCTGGAGTAAACGTTTAACCCACAAACTGTGTCAGGTGTTTACAAGTACTAATTACTATTTATGCCGAACTTCTAGCATTCAACATTTACCTACTTTATAGAATAATGAAAATATCTTTCAAAAACACAACTTCCTTGCAGAATGAGTTTTCTTTCCCATTAACAGAAGAAAATAAATCTGGTTATTCCTAAGTGTTGAACACGAGATGTCTAATCCTGTTGAAAGTTTAAAATATAACCAACAAAATAATGACACCAAATATCATTGTTTCATTCAATTTTTTAACTTACAAATAAAATTAAACCGGACTTAATTAATTAATTACAAAAAGGACAACTCGAAACACTCTTCTTGAAAATTACTTGTGACTGTTTTCAACACTGTAACTAACGATTATATTTCGTTTGTTTCTTTTTGATCTTTATTGATTTTATTCTTTAATTGAAATGTATTTCGTAATTAATTTTATGTAAAACTTTACTTATATACCTTGTCATTATTTGGTCAAACTATTCAAGTCAATATGTCTTTTTATTTCAATAATTGTGCCTTTACTTCCAATTTGTTATGGTGAAATGAAACATTTGTAGTTTAATGACTTTTCTCAGACCTGAAAATTTAATTTCGTTATTTATATATCGCTAACATTGTGCCACATACAAAAATAGTATAATTGTAATGATTGTGTTCTTCAAAAAAGCTGTTTTCATGATAACAGCTGAGCATGCGCTGAATTAAGTTGTTTATTGTTTCTCAGTCTTAATGGTATCTAAAAAATTCAGATATCCAGAGATAAAAAAATAATAACAATGACTCTGATAAGTAAACAAATTATCAGAATTGTTTAAATATTCCAAATAACGATAATAAAATATATAATAAAAGATTCGACATTAAGATAATTAAAACTTCACATCTACGGATTAAACATATTTATTGTTTACTAATTATATAAACGTTAATGAAGAACACGTCTTGTCAGTTTACATGTTATTATATTCCTGTGTCAAACAATGTATTTTTTATTTCTCTTCACATTTAGTATCCGGGTTCTGTAGCCACGACAAAACATGGTGAGTTCTAGTATTCATAGGTGACGAAAAAAGTGTGTATTCTTTAACTTATCTAAATATACATTCACACACACACTTGTATATCTTTCTATCTATCTTAGAAACATACTTAGATAATAATACAGAAACCGTTAGTCTTCAAACGATAGTACGTTTAATTCTTTTTTAAATAACTTTCCGTTTTCATATTTTAATAACTTCTTAAGACATCCTTCGTTTTTACAAATTTAACGGAATGAGTAAATGAGTAAACCTTACATTTGATGAGGAAACTATAAGTAAGTAGTAGTGTCCTGTTAATTATGCATTTCTTGAATGTGTTTTGTTGGTAAATCATAAAAATTATATTCACATCCAGCTCCTTTTTTATGGTGAACCAGTGTTAAACTGTTAAGTTCAATCTAAAATAATACTGTCTTTATTGTTTCTTTTGTTTATTCAACCCTTGATGTTGAGAAACAATATATAGTAGGTTTAAAGTTAATAAGCAAGTGGAATAATACAAAGAACTTCCTTTTCGTTTAAAACAAATGAAAATAAATCAAAACGTCCTGTTCGATGTTTATCGAGCGGTATTACGTTTAGTATATCATTGTTTACTGATAATTAACTACAACTTGAAACAACTTATATTTTTCAACATTTTCTTATTCCACTACTTCCAAACACAACATAAATCTTTAGCATGAGCTTTAAAAGAGATGAGTAGATTTCCATTTCATTCAAAACTGGATTTGTACAAAATTATACTATAATAATTGAAAAAACTAGCACCAATATATGTATGTACATAATACTCTAAGTTATAGTTAATACTAGGTTCTATTTCTAGACATTTCAGCTTTACAGCTAGATGAAGCACATATGGTATTGAGTTCTAGTTTTGCAATAATTAAAATTAGCAATATATATTCAAAGAAAAGTGAGAACACAAAAATACATGTATAACAATAAGCAAGCCTAAAAGCAATGTTATTTTAGTTTATTATCTATCTATCTTTGTGGTATGTTGTCTCTCTTTTATCTTTCTGTTGGTCTGTCTGTTTGTCTCTCTGTTTCACTGTCAATCTGTCACTTTATCTCTCTGTCCTTCTTTTTGTCTGTCTATTTACGTATCTAGTTGCTTCCCCGTCCGTCTGTCTGTTTCTTTGCTTTTATCTATGTCTGTCTGCCTGCTCATTTTATCTTTTTCCTATCATCTATACATCTCTGTCTCACTCATTATCGTTATCCCTTTTTTACCATTATAATTACTTGTTGATAATTGTGTTCCGTATCAAGGAAAGATTTAACAAAAAAAAAAAAAAACAATATGTGCGGGAGGGGAGCGAGGAAGTAAGAAGATCGCCTAATTTTTTATGCCAGTTTTGAAACTGTGACTCTTTCGAAGTATTTCCATCTCCAAGAGGTTTCCGATGTACTGTATATAAAATGGGGGGGGGGAGGGGAGCAACTATCATTCATTACTAATTCTTAACATGTATATGATGTCAGAGTTAGAAGTAAGAATTACACAAGACACATTGTTTCTATTAAGTAAAAAATATTTCTGTTTATCAGATACACAAGAATTTCGTCTACCAATCACACGTGGTTTCTGTGATTCAAGTACTCAAGGTTCTTCTCTATTAAGTACACAATATTTCTACTATTAATTATTTAAAATTTCGCCGTTAGGACCACAACATTCTGTCTATCATGTTCATAGGGTTTCTATCTGTCATATCTTCAAAGTTTCTGTCTATCATGTCCTCAACACTTCTGCCTAACATGCCCTAAAGGTTTCACTCTATCATGACCACAAGGTTTCTGTATATCATGACCACAAGGTTTCTGTATATCATATCCTGAAAGTTTTCTCTATCATGTCCACAAGGTTTCTGTTTATCATGTACTCAAGACTTCTGTCTATCATATCCTCAATGTTTCTGTCTAACTTGTTCTCATGGTTTCTGTCTAACATGCCCTAAAGGTTTCACTCTATCATGACCACAAGGTTTCTGTATATCATGACCACAAGGTTTCTGTATATCATATCCTGAAAGTTTTCTCTATCATGTCCACAAGGTTTCTGTTTATCATGTACTCAAGACTTCTGTCTATCATATCCTCAATGTTTCTGTCTAACTTGTTCTCATGGTTTCTGTCTCTCATGCTCTTAATGTTTCTGTTCATCATGTCCTCAAGATTTCTGTCTGTCATGTCTTCAGGGTTTCCTGAAGACATGATAGACAGAAACCCTGAGGACATGATAGACAGAAACCATGAAGACATGATAGACAGAACCCCTGAATACATGATAGACGGGTTTCTGTCTATCATGTCTTCAGGGTTTCTGTCTATCATGCTCTTAATGTTTCTGTTTATCATGTCTTCAATATTTCTGTCTGTCATGTTATTAGGGTTTCTGTTTCTGTCTATCATGCTCTTAATGTTTCTGTTTATCATGTCCTCAAGATTTGTGTCTGTCATGTTTTCATGGTTTCTGTCTATCATATCTTCATGGTTTCTGTCTATCATGTCTTCAGGGTTTCTGTCTATCATGTCTTCAGGGTTTCTGTCTATCATGCTCTTAATGTTTCTGTTTATCATGTCTTCAATATTTCTGTCTGTCATGTTATTAGGGTTTCTGTTTCTGTCTATCATGCTCTTAATGTTTCTGTTTATCATGTCTTCAATATTTCTGTCTGTCATGTTATTAGGGTTTCTGTTTCTGTCTATCATGCTCTTAATGTTTCTGT
>NW_013665794.1:211491-225190 GCF_000517525.1 Limulus polyphemus | reverse complement strand
CATGTCTTCAGGGTTTCTGTCTATCATGTCTTCAGGGTTTCTGTCTATCATGTCTTCAGGGTTTCTGTCTATCATGTCTTCATGGTTTCTGTCTATCATGTCTTCAGGGTTTCTGTCTATCATATCTTCATGGTTTCTGTCTATCATGTCTTCAGGGTTTCTGTCTATCCAGTACACTTACTCAATACCATACGGAAGAATCTCTAACATCGGGACAGTTTTTATAATATGTTCTGTAATTTGTTTGTTTGTAATTAAGCACAAAGCTACACAATGGGCTATCTGTGCTCTGCCCACCACGGGTATCGAAACCCGGATTCTAGCGTTGTAAGTCCGCAGACATACCGCTGTACCACTGGGAGGCTTGTTCTGTAATAAACAACACAAAACATAAACATCCCATGGAACATTTAAAAGTATGCGAAAATTCTTTGTTAAATGAATTGTTATGATTTAAAGTTAAAACAGTTTTTTGGGCCATTCGATCATTAAAACTGCAAGTCATCATCTATAATGATATGACTTTAGTCACTCTTGTATACGTGTTTGAAGTATATTTACTTAGCTACAGAAGTACTTTGCGTAAAAGGTATTAATAGTCGCTCGGATAATTGAATTCCTTGTGAAAAGCAAATATGACAAGAGCCGGATTAAGTTTAAGGGTAGCCCTGGGTCCAGGTAACATCAGGGAATAACAGGAATCATAAGAATGATAATAACTCACTCTTGCCTCTATTCTGCTAGTTTTATGAGTCATAAATATTTAATTGGGTGGCCGGAGAGGCCCCTGTATGGCCGGGGTCCTAGCTGACCTATGCGTAGATCCGATACTGGATATGAGTAAATATACTGAACAACAGAGCCAAGATTGATTTATTTCAGTTATTAGTGATTCAAGTATAGCCGGATTATGCATTGGGCCCACTGGACCCGGGCTGAGAAAAAATAAATAGTGTTCTATGTCCACATTCTTGATTAAGTGTCTTTATTTTACGTCTTAGCCAAAAAAATGTTTTTAATTGAGTTTTATATATATTAAATGAATTAAGCAACAATCATTCGGTAGACATTTAAATAAATTAAAATGTTTATAACTTTACATTTCTTATACTGGGATTATGTTTCGTCATTTTGATTAAAATGAAATGCTTTTATCCTTTTTGGTGAAAAATTTATTTAAGCCCTCTATTCGACTATTCAATAATGCGCGAGCCTAGTGCTATGCATGTCTGTTTGTTTTTGTTTTGTTTTTTATTGTGCCTGCTTAACATGTGTTTCATTGATTTTTGTCTGTTTCAACATAACTTTCACATAGATCTGATTTGCTATGATTTTGATCGTAGATGAATTTTTGTTGTTGTTGTTGTTTTTAAGTTAAAGCTACACAATGGGCTATCTCCGCGGGTATCAAAACCCGATTTTTAATGTTATATGTTCTGAGATTTACAGCTGAGCCACTGGAGAGCTCGTTGATAAAGGTCATAATTTACAAATTAAATGGTGGGGACCGTTTTTTCGGGGAACATGCTTGGTTAATCTGCACATTCCCTTGCATTTCCCGAAGAGTAACGCACGTATTAATCCGAGTGTGGCATCGTAATTTATGTACCAAGTTTGGACTAAGAATACAATGAACTAAATTAATTCTATGTATTTGATTTGACAGAAGAAAGGACCACCTGTCGCAGAGTAGTAAACCACAAAACTAAACAGGTAAGTTTGACAAAATTACCAAACATTTAATTTCTTCACAGTGCAAGTTCTGTCCTTTCATCTAACTCGCATGCACTATGACACTGCAGCTGGTATACGAAGCTGTCAAATGGCAGTGTTTATCTTTTTGAAAGTAGATTATCATATAAGAAGTATGTCAGAGTAATATTTCATCATTAAAATTTATTTACAAACAAATTATTAGCGATATCTTTGTAATGTTTTTGTTAAAGCTTTATGCATCGGTGTATGTGAATAAATACTTTTAATCAGTAAATAAAGATATTATCAATACTGTTAGTACTTCGGTGACATGTTTTATATTCCTATCATCATGTTGTGTGGTTAATTTGTTACAGAGAAATGATAAGATGATATGGTTAATTTTGCGTCAATATTACCAGGTAGAAACACGAGTGCAGCGCCAGCTGGTGTACGAAGATGGCAAAATTATTGCAGATAGTGGGCCGCAAATTACAACAAAAACAACAGAAGACAGTCGCACAGAGGAATTTGAAAACACAGACGTGAGTAATTCCATTTTAAATCATAACGGTTATATTATTCACAGGCTTTAAAATTATAGGAAATGTCAATTTCTGGAATACCTTTTACTTGGCTGCAAGAATTACTACATATAACAAAAAATAAATTACTGAAAATAAGACAATAGTCTGAAATAAAATACATTATTTTTATTTTCAATAAAATCTTTAGTGTTATCACTTATACAACGCTTGTGTGTTAGACGTTTTTAGTGTCACGTGTGTGTGTTGTGTCGTAAGGGCAGAGATACGGTTATACTCGATGAGAATCTTTTACCTCGTTAAGCCCTAATAATAAAGTGTTAGGTAACTGAGAGACGCCCCTTTCCCCCAATGGCTTAGCGGCAAGTCTACAGGCTTACGACGCTAAAAATCGGATTTCGATACCCGAGGTGGGTAGAGCACAGATAGCCTACTGTGAAGTTTTGGGCTTAACAACAACCAAATAAAACTGAAAATAGTGACATTTTTTTATTTGGCTTGTAGGACAACATAACGTTTCAATGAAATATTTAATAAGTTATACTTGTTTCTCTCTTCTTTTTTTCTTTGCCCCCAGTGGCACAGCGGTATGTCTGCGGATTTACAAAACTAGAAACCGGGTTTCGATAACCATTGTGGGCAGAGCACAGATAGCCCATTGTGTAGCTTTGTGTTTAACTTCAAACAAACAGACAAAGCTTTTTTTTTCTTTTTTTTTCACTGTTTATTTTCATGAAAATCAATTGAATAATTAGCTGTATTAATACGTTTTGTGAAACCTTAAGGGTTGGTGTAATAATAATTTATTTTTTATTTTTGTTACAACTTCGCGAACAGAACTGAATAATTTAAAGTAATCACTTTAATCGTGTCCGCCACAACTCGAAATGAGCGTCTAATTTTGTTTGTTTGTTCCTGTTTTTCCCACAATGTCCCAGTCGTTTTCTTTTGGTGTCAAAGTTGAAGGTCAGTTAATAAGTCAGTGCATGATAATTAAGTAACAATAGCTTCCGATCAGAATAAGCTTTGTACTTAAAGTGAACTCAAGATAAACCTGGCCATCAGTATAGCTAATTAAGTATACTTTTCAAACATATTGTTGGTGTGAATGTGCTTTATATCAAAATTTAGGTTCTAACTAAGCTTGTATCAGCAGTTCGAATAAAGTCTTTATAAATTCTATGGCTGTTAGTTAAAACTTTTTTGTATTGAAAGGGTTGGTATCACCTGCCTAGCTTCTTTGAATGAAATCCTATGGGGATCATTTCGCATATTGATACTAAAATACTCCGGAAAATTTTAAGTTAATTCCAGCTGATGATTTATTTTTGTAAGTTTATATTTCTACTCTTACTCAGGTGTAAGACACAGTCGTTTAAAGAAGAAGAATTTTATTACTTCTCTTTAATGTTTAAAATGTACCTTTATTTATCTTTACTATTTAATTCGTAAGCAGAACAAAAATCTTGGCAACGATCCTGTATATAAGTTTACGCCTGGTACTTCACGTGTTATTAGCGAGAAAACCGAAACACGTCAAGTTTTAAAAGAAAACAAGGAAGAAAGCATGCAGTTGCGTAATGAAACTTTTCACGAACTAACTGGCCCGGTAAGTAGCGAAATCAAATGTTTCACTGGTGAAAAACGTATGTTGCCGTTTTATCTATCATGAATGAAAACAAGCCCAGACTTGAAAAACATGTATCAATTGAACCATGTTTATTTGTTTTTAATAGAACGAGTTATTATTATTAGTTTGTTTGTAAATGTGTGCGTTTTATGCATACAGTTGTCAAGTTGATACTTACGGTATATTTTGATTTTTTATAAATTGACATTTTATTCTTACACTTAATACATCTTAATAGTAAAATATTTAACACAAGTTAAATATACATTATTAAAATTAATTCACAATAACTATATAAAATGCCCAACTAGTTCTTACGGTTGCCACAAGAGATAACTGATTACAGTATTCTATACATATATATATATTTATCTATAAATAATTTAGGTATTTTATATTTACTCCTGTAAGTAAAGGTCACTGCTTAGGTATTTTTTTTAATTTATACATTTTATACTACTAGTAATTACAAAAGTCGCTGTTTACAATGTTTTAGATATGAATATAACACTGATAATAAATTGGTATATAAGTATAAGGAAAGGTTTTGTTGATGGTGGAACACAATACATGTTTCGACAGACCAGTGATCTGTTTTCCTCAAGCATATAACACTGTTCAAAAACAGGCAGTAATAGTTTCATAATATATCTTATAATGATCATTTTAAAAGTTGTGTTACGTATTTCGATATATTTTTTCACATTTTTAACTTTGCCATTCTGACGCTTTATTTCATTGCATGTTTGTATTTCAAAGTCTTATAAGAGTCGGATATTGATTTATGTAACAACTTCTTGTTCTTTGTATCCTCTTTTCTAGTTTCATTTCTCCTCTCTCTCTCTTTTTCTATCCTTTTGGAATCATATTCCATCTATTAAAATATTTCAATTGTCATCTGAAGTGTAAGTGATTTTCGTTGTTTTCTAAATAAGCTTGTAGATAAACTTAATCTTTGGCTCTGAGAACATAGTAACTTTGATGATTCTTCTCTGTCAGAACTTAAAATTTACCACGCAATTCGTTGATAGACCTAGCCACTAGAGGGCGCTTTTCTTTTTATAGCCATTTGGAAGCCTTGCTTGATCTTACAAAATCCATATATAACATCTAATTTTCAATCTAATTATGATGGTTAGTTATTGAGCCTGACAAACTGATGGATACCGGTTAAAATTCAACATATACACATGAATCCAATACTGCGATTATTTGGTCAAAATTCGTCATAATTTTGGCAGTTTGATTTTTACAAGTCTGAGAATTTTAAAGTTATTATACCCTCAAATTCGTCAAAGTTACTGAATTTTACGAGCTAAGTCAAAAGATTAGGCTTTTGTGTGAATATGCATATTTTTGTAGTGTTTTATCATATTAGTAATCTTATACAAAGCAGTTGTCTAGTTTTACCACAACAAATATTAAAATGTAAATGAAAATTAATTAAGTTCAGTTACATAGGAACTGAAAAAAAAAAACGAAACAAACTTTAACCTTTAAAATCTTTTATCACAAGGAGTTTCACCAGAAGGCGCTGATGTCTCCAGATAATGCATTGTTTATTATAACTGATGACATCGAAAATAACCAGTCCTATCCTGGTAAGGTCGTCCACTACTCCTGTCATTCTCAGAAAATCACGGACAAAGAAGAAGTTAAAGAAGTGTCTGAACTTAAAGATGGTGAACTGAAAACTGAAACCACTCGGACACATCATCACGAAGAACAAGAAGATGACGAAGTGCCGGAAGATGAAGTAGACGAGTCAGCTCTTCCAGAGATCTCCAAAGAAACAATAAAAAACATAGAGTATTATAAAGATGATGGTGAATTCGAAAGTTTAAAGGAAAAGTTGCGTCGTGAACGAGATAATAATATTATTCGAGAGAACCTTAAGGGTAGAAATAAGCCAATAACAAAGAAGACACCAAACTTTGACGAAGAAGAGGTAATTAAAAATAGTGAAACCAATCGTTGGCTGGAAAACCACTTCGGCTCAGATAGCGGAAGTGACGTGGCGGAGCCGATTAGAACTAAAGCTGGTGGAAATGTGATCAATATCCAAATGACAGCTTCCCCACGATCCGCCTCACGGGAAAAACTTGACCCTGATCATGAGGTTAAATATAAAGAGGAATACACGTTTTCTAACAGGCAAGTACAGGATCACAACGTTCCTTCCATTTCCAAACTATTCCAAGATAATCGACCTCTGAACAAAAACTTGAGTAGGGTAAAGGATTGGCATACTAGTCTTCGAAGACTTCCCGAGTCCCATTCTTCTCACTCTTCTGTATTGCCTCGTTCTTCTTCTCCACTAATTGTGCGTGAAAGTGCCGAATCTCCAACAATTCCTGAAACTTTTCTTAAGACTGCTACAACACATCGTCAAATGCTTGCTTCTTCCAAAATACCTGCGAAAAAATACTTCTTGGGTGACAATGGAACATACGAACAACATTATACTAAATATGAACCTCAAATCTTGAAGAAACAGTCATTGGGTTGGAAATCAACTCCTTCCATCACAGATGATTATGTTCATGGCCTGGAAGACAAAGTTAAACATGTAGTCTATAAACAAAAAAACGTTCGATATGAACAAAGATCACCAGAAAGATCTGTTCAACGATCCCATCCTCCGACGGAAGTCCCTAAAAACTCTCAAGGAGTACAGTAGTTCAACAACGTCAAAAAATACTTGTTTTCATGAAAGTAACGCACCAGTCTCTATGACTATACCTCGAGAGGCGATCTTAATAGTAAATGATAAAAGTGATCGTAAAATCTACAATACTTCTGAAGTAAAACCTCAACGCAAAATTCAGAATAAAAGTGACCTCTGTGTTCAGGTTGATTTATCAGACGAAGAAAGTCGACTTTCAACGCTCCCTAATAAACCTTTTATGTCATCGGTTCGTAGTAACAGGAGACGATCTTCACCTCCACTTTATACTTCTTATAATCAGGCCGCGAAATATTCTTCGAGATTTTTGGTTAAAAAATCACCTTCCAACGAAGAAGAACCACATGCTCGTGTTTTTAATGTTAACATTTCTTCATTTAAACCATGTCGAGCATTTTACTTTGGAGACGAAAACGACGCTGGTCACCACCCTGTCAAGAAAAATCAAGATGATGTAAATGGGGGAATTAGGCCGTGTGGTACTGACCATAAATATCTAAACCGGAGCGCTTCATGCTCTACCGATAACAGTTATGTAAGGGACAACAGCTCCAGCCCCGGCTACCTCGAAAGGCTCTATACATTAGTGAAAGATTCTGACGTGACTTGTCGACGGTCTGACATTCATAGTAGTATGGGTGACTTACGAGAATCCTCACTTGATGATTATGGCCATACTACAAGACAAACTTTTGTGAACTCTGGAGCTAATGGTAAAAGCTATTATAATGGAAACGTAGATATAAGTGACGGATGTAGTAAAATAATTCATTCTAGTAATGATTGCAGCCAAACCTACGATAACAATAGCTATCTCAATGACAAGAAATACCAATACCAAAACACCAACGGCAGTTATATCAACGTCTCAGTTACTTCCAAGAAGAATCAGACAGCAAGTGAAATGAAACATCACAATATTAGACGAAACCGATTCGACTCTAGTGAAATAGACCTCACGTCTTTGTCAGATGATTCCAGTGTGTACACGAACAGCAGCAGCAACAGAAGACAGAGAACAGTCAGTGATAAGCCTCCATCTTTACCGAAAAAGTCAAGCAGCCTTTCTTCCACGTCACTATCTGTCTCACTACCTTATTTGATTAAAATTAGCCAGCCAAGAAAATACGAAATTTCTTCAACGTCATCCTCTCCCAATTCTCCTTCAGTGTCGGTATCCCAATCCACTCCATTTTCCCAGAGTGGAGGCCTTTTTCAAAATCTTTCAAACACTAAAACCAGATCAGCTAGTAAATCAAGCGGATATTCCTCGATGGTAAGCAATCAGACTCAACTCTCGAGATCCATGTTCCCATTCCCATTCTTCTCACCATTAACCAGTCCTCAAGAAATAAAAAACTTGTCGAGCAGAGAAAGGTTGGACCAGTCTAAATGGTCTAGGGAACATGAAATAAATTCGACGAGAGTTGTTTCAATAAAGTAGGACAGATAGGGATGTCCGCATTGAAGTTAGAAGGCCTGAATAGGACGAAAAAAAATGCTATCAAAATTTCACTGCTAAGATTTCAGAAAGTTAATCGGACTCTAGGATGAAATATTCAAGACAGAAGCCTAGTAAACAAAAAAATCTTAACAGTAAACTAAAGGTTATCCGTTTTTTTATGTGAAGGTTTTCAGCACGATTATTAAATACCTCACTATCAACAGTCACAAATATTATAAGATGTTTTGATATTTTACTAATCTTCAACATAGCAAATCTGA
Organism: Limulus polyphemus; assembly: GCF_000517525.1. Lineage (NCBI taxonomy): Eukaryota > Metazoa > Arthropoda > Merostomata > Xiphosura > Limulidae > Limulus > Limulus polyphemus. The sequence goes on along the minus strand of NW_013665794.1, from coordinate 216,909 downwards.
TGTTCGTTTTTCAATATGTTAAAATTTTATAGGACTACTGTGATTACTAACGCATATAACGTCAACCCCTTGAACTGGGGTTCATAAGTTTCAAAAACCCCTTTGTTAAGAGTAATGTAAGAAAAGTAAATTTCTGGAAACAGAAAAAGGGTTTAGGATAGAACTTTGCTTCAAGGTAGTTGATTGAGGCAGTTTACAAGATTCTAATTTCTTCTAAAATAATGTTCTTATAAAGTTTTTAATAAATTTGTGTGAGAACTCTTATCTATTTGATGTCTTATGGTCATTGCAACACAATGCTACTTATAGTAATATATGGGAAACATAAAATCATTGGAATCGAAACTAAAGACAAAATATTTATTTTTTTTCATAAAAGGTTCAGCCTGTATACATCTGTATATTTAATTATTTCTTTGCTATTTATGTATATTGTTGCATTTATGTGTTTTGTATTTATTGCGGACATATTTTAGCGCCCTCTTGTATTCAAAGTTCAAAAAGGATGATATTTTTTAGTGAACTAAAATTATCTGTTTTTCAGTCTTTGTAAAATAATATTGTATGTTATTTATCATTATAATTTATCCGTTACTAAAAGAATGAAGCTATTATATAATTCTAGTTTATAAAACTGTGGATATCATCATTTCCCTGTGGCTACCTACTTTTTTCAGATGCTCTATGGCAAATGTTGCACCGACGATCGACAACAAGGTCTATATTATTTTATTGCTTCATCGATTAACGTTACAGTTTATTGCGAAGTTATGTAGAATTAAATGGAACTAGATATTTGTAAGTTTATGTTGAATCATAATTTTCGAGAATATTAACGTGTGTTATACGTATTGAAATCAAATTAGAATACGCCCGGAAATCATGTTGTGTGTTTATAGAAAAATTATAGGTAGATGAGTTTTTAAATTCCTGTTTTAAAGACAAATTTATGTTTGGTTTTGATGTTGATTGAAAAAAGTACAAGAAAAGAATTGATAAAAACACATTTAAAAGCACCATCTAATAATATTATTCTTTGCCTACACATTGAACATTTTGAGAATAGATATAGTTAATATAAGAAAGAACATTAATGACAAAATTGATAACAAAGAATAAAGTCTTGCTATATCTTCTACTTATATTCTTAATTTTTGCTATGCTCATCAGTATAAATATGTGAATATTTTAAAAATTATTCTCGATGTGTTCCACTAGTTCTTGTTTTATATAAAACCTTCTTTAATTTTAAAATGTCCCTCTATATTTAAGAACTGTACTAATGATAAGCAATATTTAAAGGGTACAAAGAATTAAAAGGTTAAAATTCGAGGAACTTATGTATATATTTTAAATATTAAAATCCAAAAACGAACAGTTTTTTATAATATGCAATTAAAATCTTTATTTAAGGCGATCAACGGTTGTAAAAGTCGCTATACATGTTTCAACGTGGTTTCACACTCCTGAAGATGACGGTTTCAATAAAGATTTTAATTGGGTATTATAAAACACTGTACGTTTGTGGATTTTAATATTTTATGGTACAAAGTATATTCGTTTTGAATAACACTACATAAATTTAAAAATCTTATGCTCTCAGATATAAAGTTATAAACAAACAATTTCGTGGAATTTAATTTCACCACTAGGTGGTTTTCGAAATAATTGCTCATAACTGGATTAGAAATGTTCGAAGATGAAAAGGGTTTTAAGTGCATCTTCTGCAAGAGTCACGTTTGAAATACTAACAACCGTTCGTTTTTCATTATTTGTGAGCTTTAAGTTTGCTCGTTGATTATACAGTTGATATCAGTTATCATCTCACCATTAACACATAATTCGTTTTCGGTGACTTTTGAATTTATTATAGGAATCGCACCATAATCGTCACGTTCCATTGTATGAAGATGGAATTGTGTAAAATACATGCATGCAGTTATGTTTTTTGTATAGAAATATTTTATCAAATGAAACAAAAACGAGTACCTTATCACATGAAATAAATAAATGAAAAGTTTTTTTCAAAGCTGATAACTTATCAGGCTAAAGTATTATAATTTACTAACTTTACTTATTTGTTGATAGATATTTCAAACTAGCAAATATAAACATCGTTAAGATTTAGGCTTACTAAAGCATAGAGAATACTAAAGCTAGTTGCTGATTAATTTAATTCAAAGGAATGAGCTGATAGTTTGAGTATACTAGCGTACCTGTCACACTTCGACAAGTTCTTCAAGTTGTAGACTACTGAATGATACTTTATGCCACGTATGCTACAACATATCTGACATCATGGTGTCCCTCATGAACCTCTGCGATCAAATGCTGAATGTAGTTTATTTTCAAAGATACAGCATTTACTGAAATCCCATAAAAACGTCATACCCGTTGGATTCATCCTCAATGAATTAAGGGTGGTTAGGGCGCTCGACTCGCAATCTGAGGGTCGCGGGTTCGAGTCCCCGTCCCACCAAACATGCTCGCTCTTTCAGCCGTGGGTACTTTATTATGTGACAGTCAATCCCACTATTCGTTGGTAAAAGAGTAGCCCAAGAGTTGGCGGTGGGTGATGATGACTAGCTGCCTTCCCTCTAGTCTTACATTGCTAAATCAGGGACAGCTAGCGCAGATAGCCCTCGTGTAGCTTTGCGCGAAAACCAAACCAATGATTTAAGGTCCCATGGAAATTGAGCCTATAATTTTTCACAGTTGGTCATTAAATGCCTCGCCAGGTGGCGCAAACGTTGCGGACCCAAAGTCCAATGGCCCTGTCATTAGATTACTTACGTCAACGTTGCAAATTCGAGAAATTACAGGGTAGCCACTTTGTTTATGAACACAGGTAGCGCTACCTGTGAAGACGCAGCTTAAACTGTTGACCTTATTTGCTCTAAGACAACACGTTTAAGCTGAAGCGTGATTAAATTGCTATTTATGAGAAAAACTACAACTAGTTACGGAGGTAACGGTTGTCATAAAAACAAAAATGTACACAAAATCAATGCATTTTGGATCAATATTTAAAATAAGAATATATTGTAAACTTTATTTGCTGCAAGTAGGCAATTTGAGGCCATGGATGCATTATAAGACTGACAGTCAGGTACCACTGTTGGGTTCTATGGACTAGATCTCATTCCTCTAGTTTATTAGCCCAACGCTAGAACGTCTGTGCACAGATTGTCCTTTATTAGCTTTGTGCGAAAAGTCTAAAGAAAACAAAACTTTGTTACTCGTATAATGTTTTATGTTGCTTGTTACTTTGAATATTTTCTGTTAATTGTGATTTCGAGTTATAAATCATAAAATTGCTATCTCGTTTTTAATTTCTTTATACACTTTTCCAGCGTAAATGCCATTCATGAATACTGTATAACTCACATGAATCACATATTGAGAACACAACTATTGAGTAGCATCTGAATGAAAATAAATAACTTAATCTGGATATTAAGACTGCGAGATGTGATGTTAACTGTGAATTTATTGACCTGTAAAGCATTACTTGAAGATATAGTTCATTTGATATTTTTATTAATACTAGAAAGATAATCTTTTAGTTTCGTCATTGAAATATTCGCCAGACAATATAATTTCATGGAAGAGATGAGAGTAGTAGTTAGCCTCGTATTTTGTTTAGAAGAAAATACAGTTTGACCTATATGTTTCATTAGCAATAGTAAGTAATATTTGGATTAGATTAAATCGAGATATTCATGAGTACGTGAAATTATCTGTAGAAAATAAAAAATCTGCAAATAGTTACTTAAATCATACTCAATGTAAACTTGATACACCAAGTGTTTTATTTAGATATGATTGAATATTTTCAGTCATGCAGATTTAAGATTTTTGACAAACATTCAGTTTTACTGGATATTTTCTTAAGATTATCGTAGTACAAGGTGTAGTTGCAAGGCATGAAAGTAACAATTGTGGGGGTACTATGAATGGTGACAAAGACGATAAAAGTGAGGGAAAACTTAAAGAAGATTATCCTGATCGAGGTTTTTCATGAAGTATCCCTGTGATAAAATATAAATTTAAAACCATAGTAGTACTGATGAACAAGAATCTCAGGGTTAAGAACTTCGACAAACACCAAATGCTTTATTTTTACAGAAGATTCAAAATTCAGGACAATGTTTTTGTTACCAATATAGCATTCTAGTAGTAATTTCTGATAAACCCCTAAACATCTACTTGCTTAATATGCATTCTACAAAGCAGTAATTATTTTTTTTATTGTTGGTTTTGTGTCACTTTATTGCAAAACTTAAGATAAGGGATTTTCTGTGTTGGATCAAAGTGCACATTTCAGCTGTACAGTACCTTGCAGAAATGTTGTATTTTAACTACTGAGTTAAAATTACTTTATTTTTCCATAACAGTTTTATTTAAAATAATTGCACACTTGGAGACTAGGAGTAAGCCCCCATTAAAAGCCAATTTCTAGATAATTCGTGTAATTTTGAAAATGTCAATGTAACATAAAGAAACTTACTGAAACTAGTTTGATAGTGACCAGTTTGTTAAAACAACTCCACATTACTCCTAGTCTCCAAGTATACACATTACAAGTCAGAATTGTTACGGAAAAATGTAATTACTTTTCAGTAGTGGAACAAACCGAGATCACCTATACCACTCACCCCTCACACACACACACATTTTAAAACCTGCGTCATTGAGTATTACCTGATGCACCAACTTGTTTGTTTGCAAAATATTACTCATGTTCAAAATATGTTTGTTTGCTACCATTTAATTTTTGGAATTAAAAGAAAAACGTGCAGTTGCTTATTTGTAGAAAGTACCCTATTGGCTAAGTATATAGCGTGATAGATAATAAACATTCAAATGATATCATAAGTTTCAAAATAGCATATATCAATAATCTTTAATAGTATCTTATAAACTCACTTTTATTTTTTATTGTTTTTATCATTAAATGGAATGCTTAAAAATTTGTAGATAAAAAAATTTAAATATAATTGAAAGAATTATATTTGATGTCGCCAAATTTTAGAATTTTGGAAATATATTTCTTTGGTGCTGAGAGTATAAAAATGTTAAACATGTGTAGTTCAGGAAATAAACAATTTGACAGTTTTTATCTCTTCCTTACATGTTTTTGATTTTTATAGAGTAGTTTTAGTTGAAACAAAATTTGTTTTAACAAAAACTAAATAATATTTCAAAGTGTAAAAAACTTTCTCAATAACGAGTTTGGAATTTTCAATCTGAGCGGTACCGTAAGCGCATGTCGGCACACAACCCCATGTTTCAAAAAATGTCCTATTTTAAAGACAAATCTCATTAAATAATGGAGGTAGCTTGCCAATTCATATTATGGAAGTAATTATAAGAATGTTTTGCCACAGCTAAACGAGCAATATGAGCTAACCTTAA
>NW_013665794.1:206416-210542 GCF_000517525.1 Limulus polyphemus | reverse complement strand
TACTTATGCAATTGAGAATATTCTAATTTTCTTTGAAAATCTAACTTACTTACATAATTTCTATGTTTTTTAGCTTTCTCAATTTTGAGTATATTGGTTAGATTCTAAATAGAAGTCCCGCTTGAAAGTTTCATGATTGAAAGCTCACACGGCAACAAAATGTGGAAACTTTGCCGGCGGTAAGTTTACGGACTTACAACTCTAAAATATGGGATTTGATTCCCTGCGGTGAACACAGTAGATAGCCAAATGTGGCTTTGATGTAAAGCAATCAACCATCTGAAACAGTTTTCCCACATGGCAAAATAAGTTTAAGGATAATTTACTTTATTCTAATTTTTGAAATTAAAATGCTTTTGATAGCTTCTAAGTGAACTTTTTTAACTGAAATATATTATTGAACGTCAGGTGTATATCCTATGTAAAACAAGGCCTTTTTAACTTGTAACGATTTATGCTCTATGCCTGCTACTTAAGAACAGAGCATAAAAGGTCTCTCTCATTTTGTTAGAGAATTTTTATAATAGGAGTTTTATGAATTTGTATGTGGTGAGATTGAAACTGTAAGTACCCATCAAAATACGAAGGTTTCCAGCTTAAGCCGGCCATTTCTAGCACAAGAAATATCATGAACCACGATAATGGTGCATAATAGGGTTCGCAAGGAGTTGCACAAAACCTTAATAGTACGTTCGGGTAAAAAACACCTTAAACAGGAAAGATTCAGTTCAAACAACACTTTAAAACCTTTACCATTGACCAATAAGGCTGTACACATATAAAAATGCACAAAAAAGCATGCATGTTAAACTTTCAATAACAAGAAAATCCCCTCAAAACGGACCGTTTGTAAATCTTATTATTATTATTATTCTCTTGCCAGTCTATTACAACAACGGCTTGGTATATTGCACCTAAACCTTTTGTAGAATACTAAATAAAGTACTGCGAAGGTTGTAGGGATATTAAAAAGTCGATTAGTGTTTTCTATATTTAATATAATTTTAGTGTAAACGATGTTATCATTATCCCTTGAAGTTATTTTTCTTACAAACATGTTGTGTACCTTTAAAAAGCTTAAGTACAGGGTGAAATCGGAATTACCAGCTAATAATTGATGAACATTAGATGACTGTAACGTGTAGATACTCAGTGCTTTCTACACTATACAATCGGTGTCTTTAGGGAGCCAACCTCTATATAATGTATAAAGTGAAGGAGTTAAAAAAATCAATACATATAATATTAAATTTTATTACACTCATTCGTAGAATAATTACTTTAAAAGACACGAATATTTTTACAGTGATGTTTTAGACGTATATATTTTATTTGAAAAGGCTGCTTTTCTACTGGTCAAATTTTATACACGCTTAGTGGGGGTTGTGTCTTAGTCTAGGCATATATATATATATATATATATATTGGCCGTTGAGATGCATTATATATAGAGATTTTACAGAAACTATAAATGCTCACTATATTCTCAATGAAATTCCATGGCAATTTCCAGCTTCAGCTTAACATTTTACATCTTGAACTAATGCGATCAAGTAGTCAATAGCTACAGTAAATCATCATTAACTGTATCCTCTAGCTACTAGTTATGTTTGTTATCATTACAATGTATAAGGTTAGCTGCCATATCAAGTAATCCTTTACCCATAGTTGAGCATAAAAAAGCCAGCAAACAAGATAAATAAATAATTGGTAATTTAAAAACCCGCAAATAGGGGTCGTAAAAAAAGTAAGGAAACAAGGCTGGAGATACTGTAGACATTATTTACTCAATCTACAAACCTCTATTTTGACTACACTATTTGCAAATTTTTAACTTCCCAGTTTTTATTTTATTTTGTTAATATAAAGAAAATACGTGGTTAATGCTATTCAACTGAGAATAAAAATCTGCAATATCTTATTCTAGTAACAACATAAAGGTATCTTCAACATACCGCTTTCACATTTTAGGTTAGCTTGTATAACTGTTAATAGCCATATTGTTACAGTCGAAAAAGGTGAATGATAGATATTTCATTAATCAGTTGACAGACAACTTCGTTAAAGACAAAGGTAGTTTTACCTAAACAAGTATTCAGAAAGATTAAACTGTTTTCGACTGACAATTCCATTTTATTTTGAAGATTTGAACCACTTTAAGTCTATATTTAATAACTTCATTCATAAGCTAGGTCAATACAAAATAAGGTGAACAAAGAAACTGCTTTAAACAACAACGCATTATCTTATAAGTTAATATTTCTCATATATAAACGAACAACGAGAAGATATCGCTAATTCTACTTAAGTGTTATATTGTCATTACTAAAATAACTTTCGATCACAGGCAAACATATTTTCATTTCAAGTGCTGTTTCTTTGTTATCACTTATAAAAATTCCTGCCATTGGACGATAATATTTCGCACTAACGCTTTTTACCGGATACAGCAGCCTTTTAACTTTACCAATATGTAATATTGGATGAATATTCTTACAAATTACACTTCTGCCTCATAAGCAATGTAGTTTAGTTAGTTTTATGACCTAACGTTTAATTAGTTTTGTACAACTCGGAAAGCGTAACAGAAATCGAATAAAATGTTTTTCCTTTCAAATATGTTCCACCTTACTTCCAATATTATTACTTTGCCCCTAGTTCAAAGTGGTTACTCTTTGCACTTAAAACGTTAAAAACTGGGTTTCGATACCCATGGTGGGCACAGCATAGATAACCCATTGTGCAAGTTTGTGCTTAACAATAAACAAATATTATTATCTCTTTTCGAATGTTACTCCCTCTTTGGATAGTTTTTAGTTTCAGCGCTAATACTTTTGGGATAAACTCATTTTTATTCGAACTTTACGTTGCTGTTTACTTTATACCTACGGGGTGGTAAAAAGACAATATAAAATTGGGATGAATATAACTTGTTTTCGAAGTCCTAAAATACTGAATAAAATCTCAAAATTTCGTAAAGCTTAAAGGTAATAGAACATATTTTTATATTCTATATAACATTTTAAATAAAAGGTTTAAATTCACATTTCAGGAAATCAAAACTATCCCTACTTAGACAACACTTGGAATGTGAGTGTTTTAGACATGATCTTTACGTACTTATAACACTAAAATCCTAGATTCGATTCCCACGGTGGACAAAGCGCAGATAGCGTGTTATGTAGCCTTGCACTAAAATTAAACAAACAAAATACACAGACATGATCTTGGCCAAATGTGACCGTCAACTAAGTAATTTCTGGCACCTGATTGATTGGGTTCTCCATAAAACCTTTGAATTTGTTCAGTGTTCAGTTTTGACGTCACAGTGGTGTATTAAAGCAAAACAAAAGACCGTAATATATTAACCAATTTTGATATTTACGTAGCATGATAATGTTTTCCAATAAAATCCTATTTACTTCTGGTAGGTTTATTATCCAAGACACATATGAATAAAAAATACGCATATGAAACAAGCAGCCACGATTTTACAGTGCCTTGCAAAAGTAAAGTCCCACCAAGGGATAAGTGTATCAGAACCCCTGAGCTGTATTTCCCATAAAGCTGGTTTCAAAATAGCTCATAAGTGCATTATAGCTTTTAAAAATATCTGTCACCTAAAACAATAACATTATTTAAAAAATGTTGTTTGTTGTACTTTTTGTTTTAATTGAGAATTTTGTTTATATACGTCAGATATCAGAGCTTAAACCCGACAATATGAACGCAAATAAATATTAAGGTTAGGTCATTCTGCTCTTTCAGCTTTGGCAGAACGTTCTTACATAATGGTTAGCTCATAATGCTCAATCAGCTTTACCAGAACATACTTACATTAAGGTTAGCTCATAATGCTCAATCAGCTTTACCAGAACATGCTTACATAATGGTTAGCTCATAATGCTCAATCAGCTTTACCAGAACATACTTACATCAAGGTTAGGTCATATTGCTCATTCGGTTTTGCCAGAACATGCTTACATTAAGGTTAGCTCATAATGCTCAATCAGCCATACCAGAACATGCTTACATCAAGGTTAGTTCATATTGCTCAATCAGCTTTACCAGAACATGCTTACATTAAGGTTAGTTCATATTGCTCAATCAGCTTTACCAGAACATG
>NW_013665794.1:197707-205626 GCF_000517525.1 Limulus polyphemus | reverse complement strand
TACTCAAAATTGAGAAAGCTAAAAAACATAGAAATTATGTAAGTAAGTTAGATTTTCAAAGAAAATTAGAATATTCTCAATTGCATAAGTATTCAACCCCTTGCTCCCCAGTGGTACAGCGGTATGTCTGCGGACTTCTACTGCTAGAAACCGGGTTTCAATATCTGTGGTGGACAGAGCACAGATATTCCTTTGTTTAGCTTTGTACTTAATAACAAACAAGAACATCCAACCTCTTTGCTAAATCAGTTCAGGTGCAAAATATTAGTTTGAAAGGTACAAAATGTGTGTAATGGTCTTTGTGTGTGTGTAATCAAAGTGGTTTAACTTGTCTTCAGAGTAAATGCATCTGTTCAAGCCACAATTCACATAGTGATACGACAAACCATGTCTTTCTCCAAGGAGCTTTCCAAACAAATCAGAAGTAAAGTGGTAGAGAAACACAGATGAGGAGAAGGTTGAAAGAAAATTTCAAAGTCGCTTTGAGTACACTGAAGTCCATCGTTAAGAAGTGGAATGTACTTCATACCACCCAGTCATACCCAGATCAGGCTGCCCTTCCAAACTAAGCAGCCGGGCAAGCAGGAAACTGGTTAGGGATGCCACTGTGATGCCAACAGTGACTTTGAAAGATTTGCAAAGTTCCATGTCTGAGATGGGGGTCAGTGTTCATACATCGACAATATCCCGGTCTCTACACAAAGCTGACTTGTATGGGCGAGTGGCAAGAAATAAGTCATTATGAAAAAGAATCATCTTAAATCTCGTACAGAATTTGCGACAAAGCATGTAGATGATACTGCAGACATGTGTCAGAAGGTTTGTGGTCAGACGAGACAAAAAGTTGAGATTTTGGTCTAAATTCAAAGTGTTTAGTCTGGCGCAAGCCCAAAACAGCACATCACCCAGTCAATACCATCCCAACTGTTAAGCATGGTGGCGGCAGCATCGTGTTATGGGGATGCTTCTCATCAGCAGGAACTGGAAAGCTTGTCACGATTGAAAATGGATAGTGCAAAGTACAGGCGAATCCTAGAGGAAAACCTGCTTGAGTCAGCCAAATCGAAAATTCACATTTCAGCAGGACAATGACCCGAAACAAAAGGCCAAAGCCACACTAAAGTGGTTTCAAAAGAAGAAAGTAAATATTCTGGAATGGCTCAATCAAAGTCCTGACTTGAATCCAATGGAAAATTTATGGCGAGACTTGAAGATTGCAGTCCATCAATCATCCCCAACGAACTTGTCAGAATTCGAGCAATTTTCACAGGAAGAATGGGCAAAAATTACACCATCCCATTGCGCAATGCTGGAAGAGACCTATTTAAAAAGACTCACTGCAGTAATTGCCGCCAAAGGTGCTTCCACCAAGTACTGCCTTAGGGGACTGAATGCTTATTCAGTCAGCAAATTTCAATTTATATATTTTCTTTGCAGGCTTTGCTGTCATTCAACCTCCTTCACACATAACAGTGTTAAATTTGATCATTACAGTTTTGAATAAAAACAAGTACATAAAAGAAGCTGTTTAGATTATTTGTATTTCATCAAAATGTGACATTATTGCTAGGGGTGACTACTTTTGCAAGGTGCTATATATATGTATATCTACAATATTATGCATGTATGAGTATATGTGTAGATAATTTTTGTTTTATTCTAAACCATACGGTAAAGAGTACAAAAATAATTAGATTTTGTTTTGTGAACAATATCTAAGTTGAAGGAAACAGTGAAAATCAATAAATTTCACTCAAATATATATTTTTTGACAGAGTATAACAGCAGTATGGGGTTTGTGGGTCGTTGACCTGTAGATATACTAGCGTCATCAATCCAGCTTTTTCTGTTGTAGCAGTTTAAAAATGTTATACTTCACCCTTCTATAACTCCAAAATTATTTCTTTGTTCAGGTATAGTCAGGAGTTCTTCGTATAGTTAACGTCCTTATGAGCAAGTGTAAGTGGTGTAACCTTACATTAATCTTCGCCTCAGGCTAAGACTACATACAACAGTAGTAACTGTCGACATGGTGTATTTAAGTGTTTTACACTTACAAAAAACAAGCTTTTACTTGTTGTTAAACAAATGTTTAAGCAACTCTATTCAAAAAGTAGTAACTGTATAGAGCATAAACTCAATTGTCCTTGCTTCTGTTCCTTCTTTTCCCTAGGTACTGACCATATCTTGTTGGAGAGGTGGTGCAGAATTAGCATGAGTTGAAAGTTATTCTTCCTTTCAATGTGTGTACTGCGAATGATCACTGACATACGTAATATATTATTGTGGGATACGCTACAGAGATTTAGTCTAACTTAACAATGTAGCTTGACACAATCGTGTAGTCTCTTGTACAGTTACGACATGCTATTTCTCAGTTATCTAACAGCCGAATGTCTCTTATATTACACTGAGGCCATCCAATATTATTGTAAGACTTCATTACTTTTATTTTTGCCTTTGTGTAATAAATATTTTGTTCGTTGTTTTACACATGTTGAGTCTTCTTTTTTTTTGTTGTCTATGTTAATTTTATTCTCTCCCAAACTGATCTTTTCGAACACCACAATATCCCAATATGTAGTAGTTATCTCTTGATTCCAGTTTTACACATGAATAACACAGACTAAATTATTAAGATCCCATTTTGGTGTGATGACCAAAGGTATATTATTATATAGTTCATTTTTAATGTGCATATTTTTTTTTACATTTGATTCTCTGGTTATTGTAAAATTTGTAACTCTTGGAAGAGTATTTCCTAAGACCATGTAATATTTATGGTGGAGAGGCGTAATCAAGATGGTGGCACAATCTTCAACTACAACAAGAACTAGGAGATGTCCTCTCGTTTACCAAGGCTTTAGCCAGCTATGGTGAGAGTTATATCCGTGTTCTCAATCTGTTCTTGAGACTGAGCAGGTGTAAGTGGTGTAACCTTACATTATTCTTGAAAATGGCGAAGGGAGAGAGCAGTTGTCACAGCAGCTCAACCTCTCCTAGTTATCTCTCACATACAAGCATAGGGCAGTAAGAATGGACCAGGATGGTGATGACTAGTTTGGGAATCCCAAAACCAACTGGAGTGGTCTTTATGGCACACTTAGGCTTTCATTGATTAGCCAAAGCACCTAATAGGTTTGCTTTTGAAGAAGGAGAGGGATGGAGAACATATGTAGAATAAGTCTACCTGGATAAATCGCATCACTGTCAGATGGAGAAGTTATCACCTCACTATAATCCCTCAGATTTTTGTAGCAGTCATATGCCTTCCAGACTGACAAGACTAACTGCTGACACACTTGAGATAATGTCCTGTTGTTGAGGTTGTTTGGGAATACAATGGTAATGATGTATATATTTAAGCATTGGTTCCCTTTTCAAATGAAACACATTTGTCAGAATGTAGTTGCCATCATATTTGAAAAAAAAATAGAAGGGCCACCCTTAAGCACTGACAATATCTCAGTCACACTGCAGTAGAGATGTTTACAGCAGGTACCAGCCTGAACCATCATTTCACAATAGTGTTGGGGTGAATTAGGTTAAGTTGTTAGTGTTTAAAGGGATGATGAAGGGGATTCTGGACTGTTTCCTCGTATGCTTTAGTTAGGTTGTCTTTTTGAATCAGGAATTGCAACTGAATGAGTTGGATATAATTGTAACTGAGCAACACTACCAAAGATTTGAACTTGCAGAGGATTGAGTAACATGTAGAGCCAAGTTCAAGGCTTGGAAACTTTTCCCCACCCCCGAGAACTTATCTGATTATATAGACTAGAAATAAATTGTACTAGAAAGATTTTCTAAGTATATCACCCATGGACTTTGTAGAAGTCATTATTGACAAGTTCGAATAGCGACTGCCAAGTCAACACATGCTCTACTTCTGGCTCTCAGGTATGGTTCGAAGTATTCAGATTGAATTGGATAATGAAACCAAAGACTCTGCCTCCAGCAGTGACTACTGTGACTGCTTTCGCTCCTGAACAACTCAGGGATCAAGAATGACTACCAGTGCTTGACCAGAGCATCAACTAACAGATCTACGGATACCCACAGAAACTGGAGCAGTTACTTGAGCTCACCAGATCCTCCATATGATGATATCTCTCTGATAGTTAACATCAATGTAGTTCTGTCAAATGGTTGCAAGTTCAATGTTAGAAGAGAGGTCCATATTTAATGTTTACTTGACACTGTTGCAGTCCTTTTTTTTATCTTAGCTCAAGTATTGGTATCATAGGGATGATCCTCTTGCAAATGTAATCAGAAAATTTTGCCTGTGCAACAGACAGTCTGCAGCCCTGAGAAAAGTCATACAGTGCCATTCAAATTGGGCTGAAGAACAGTAGATGCTATGTGTGCATGTTGAGAAAGAGTTTGTAGTGCCTCCAAATGCGCAGTCATATGCATTGCTACCACTTGATATAGTGATAGATGTGACACATGAAACGCTGTTTTCCAGACATTAGGTTGCACATGCTTGAACAGTTGTCTTTCCAAGTGCTGGAAATGTGGTACTGATGATTTGCTATTCATCGTGCACTTGGAATTGTCATTGACAGAGTAACATAATCAGAATCTGTGTAGGTGGTATCATTTTAGCTGCATTGCACTCAAAAGTGAGCACATACTTTTCAATAATTTTAGACTGCTGGTTATGGACTGTGCTAGCAACCTAAGGTCAATCCAAATAGAGGATCTCAGTTTGCTGATGTCTTTGTGAGACAAGATGCCCATCTTGGCAGGACAAAAGTAAAACATTATAACATATACAGAGTTGGTGAATCTAATAAAACCATCGTCTCACTAGCTTCTTTTCAGTATCAGGTGTGTTGTCAATACAACAACCTAGCAGAAATTCAAATATGGAATAATACAACCTTTGAAGAGTGTTTGATCATCTCCAGTAGTTATAATAAAGAATAATACTGAGGAATGCAAAGGTTCTGCATGGACCTTAGGAAGACAAACGTGGCAACGTACATGAATATATTTCTTTTGCCACCGATGAAGGAATAATTGGGCACCTAGGAGGATGACTGTTTGTTTAATTTGCAAAATCCAGCTTCTTCCAAATCAAACTGGATAACGAAAGCAGTCATGTGTCTCCTTTCAGCACTCGGCAAAGAATGTATGAATTCTATATTATGCATTTTTGTCTATATAATGCACCTGACACTTTATACAGACTGGTGAATCTCACATTTAGGGAGCTTTATTAATGGGAGCATTGTCTCATCTATATTAATGTTATTCTTGTTTTGGTCGCACATTTAAGGCTTCTACTGAAGACCTAAGAATGATAGTTTAGTGTATCAAAGATGCAGGCTTGAAACTAGGAATATGTGCATTAATGCATAAAGAAATGGAGTTTATTGGCCACACAATAAGCAGGAATGAACTATCCATTGATCACGGTGATCAAGAACTAGTCTTAGCCTGAGACCAAACGAGAAGGCCACAGCTTTATAGGCTTTGCATCATACTGTTGGTACTTTGTGGCGAAGTTCTCCAAGGTGGTTACATCATTACCTGTATTGGTTAAGACTGATGTGTATTATATGTGCATGCCAGAATGTATTCAAGCATTCTAATCCTTAAAGTATTCTTTGTTCAAAGCACTACTGTTTACTTATTCTTGTCAAGATTGCTCATTCATCCTAGAGAATGGCATTGTATGGATATTGACACAAATAGAAGATTGTACAGAGTATGTAATCACATATGCAAGCCATATGCCGATAGCTCCTGAGCACAAATACTGAATGACAAATAAGGAACTGCTTAGAGTTATAGTATCTGTCAATCATTACCGACACTACTTATGTGGTAGGAAACTCCTATTCTAGAGGACGGCGTGTTACTGAAATGGCTAATGAAGTTATAAAATCTGGAAGCATGATTTCACGTTATATAATAGCACTGTAAGAATACGACTTAGTTGCAAGATACCATCTGGATAAATAACACAGAAATGTTAAAAAATTATCTCTTCAATCAGCGAGAACATATCCATTCTCTGAGTGTCTAGTGTGTGTGTGTGTTTCTTATAGCAAAGCCACATCGGGCTATCTGCTGTCTCCACCGAGTGTCTAGTGTGTGTGTGTGTGTTTCTTATAGCAAAGCCACATCGGCCTATCTGCTATCTCCACCGAGGGGGAATCGAACCCCCGAGTGTCTAGTGTGTGTGTGTGTTTCTTATAGCAAAGCCACATCGGGCTATCTGCTATCTCCACCGAGGGGGAATCGAACCCCCGAGTGTCTAGTGACAACACCTTTTCGATATCAGGTTTCATTAACACAATGTTTAAATTTTTACTTATATTTCAAGCATAATATTACTACTTTAAATTGATCTGATTACCTTATAACCATAGAAAGTATTTTGAATTTTAGTAGTAAATTAATAAAACATGAAATAGATTCCACGAAAACCAAGGAAAATATATTAAAAAGGTTTTTATTGAAATTAAAAAAAATTGATAAACTCTTCACAAAAAGCGAATATTTAAAGATAACACCTTTTGGATTTCATTATACTATATTATATGGTAGTCCAAATATTCTTAAAGAAGGTTGTCCAGTTAGACCTATTGTGTCAAATATAGGTTTCTTAATGATATTTTTGGATCTGCTTACCCATAACGAGTACATCATAAAAGATAGTTTGTTTGTTTTTTTCAGTGAAGTGCAGGGTCTAACAGTGGATAGAATGGTGTATTGTGGTAGTTGGACATTGAATTCTTATATATGAACATTCATTTGAAGGAGACATTACAAATATAATGTGTGAAAATTATATGATGAGATTCTCCAAGCCATGTTTTCAACAACTATTAAAATTTACCACCGATAAGTCCCATTTTCTTTTAGATGAGAACACTATGTACATACTGATGGAGTAGCGAGTAAATTAATCTATTTTTGCGCTACCATGAAAAATAATGGTTGAAGAAGTGTTCAAAGAGTTTCAAACCTGTGTACTATCGAAGATAATGGATGATACTTTTGTTATCGTTAATGAAATGGAATGTGTAAATAAGTTGTATGAATATCTGAACAGTGGACATAACATTATAAAGTTCACAGTAGAACATTAAGAAGATCAACAACTTGCTTTTCTGGAAGTTTTGAACCATAACAACAAGGGAATATTGGACTGTGAAGGTTTTCATAAAAAACTTTCGCAGGACTATGTTGTAGTTTTGCTAGTTTTATCACTAATAAGTACAAAGATAATATTGGGAAAGTATAAGTCCATCGAGCTTATAAAATGTCAGGCATACTTATAATATTTCCATAAAGAAGTGGCGAATATAAAACGCTTCTTGACAAAGAATAATTTTTCTATATACATAAAATAGGCAAGATCATAAGAATATATTTAGGAGTTCAAATATTGAAACAACCCATCAAATCTGTTAAGAGTTATATATGTCAATGGTGCTGCCATTGACTGGCTAACATGTTTTGTTTTGTAAAAAAAAACAATTACATAATTCTTTCGTAGATAGGATATACCACTAGATGGTTGAAAACTAGAGTGCTGCACATGCCAAACCCACCCAGTGACAACAAATCGAGTATAAAAGAACATATATTGAAAGTTGCAACATAGAAGTAAGGAATGCTCATTTCAAGATTATGGCCAAAAGTAACAACGAAACCAGTCTTCGTATCAAAGAAACTGTTAATTAAGCGATTAAATCCTCAAACAAATGAAGATGGATCATCCATGAAACTATTATCAACATTTTGATGTATCCGATCAAAGCGTTTTTGTCCTTATAATAGAGAAAATGCAGTGTGAAGTTTAGATGCATTACAAACAAGAGAGTTTAATTATCTGCGGACTTACAACGCTAGAATCCGGGTTTCGATAACCGTGGTGGGCAGAGAACAGATAGCCCATT
>NW_013665794.1:193037-197065 GCF_000517525.1 Limulus polyphemus | reverse complement strand
TCAGTTTAAGATATAATTTTATATATTTTTTCGTTTATTCTAGGTTATATGAAATTTCCATATAACACGTGGTCAAGAGAGTTATTTTTCCTCTAATTACCTGTTGGAAAATTGCTGTAAAGTTGCACTTAGTGTATAAAAGCAGACAGCTGTTTTCTCCACTGGTAGGTCGCATGATATCTCTAGGTTATAACCTCCCTTATGTTTCAATAGGATTGACCAACAGTGATATAAGTAGTTCTTGTGTCTTGAGAGGAAACAGCATTGTAGAATTGTGTATACACTGCTGTGTTCTGACGCTTTTAAGTATCTCTTTCTATCAAGCTCCGAGTTGTGTATGTTTGTTTAAGTTCTTTCTTTAAACATTAATGCTCTCCTACAATTTAATAAATAAAGTTAACTAACTCTCAATAAGCATTTTAATAAGTTTTAAGGATACTTTAGAAAGATAATATATAGTAAAGACGCTGCCCTTTATCTAGAATGTACTTGATTCATAGAAAGTAACTCAAAAGCGTTAAAGTGGTATAAACATATGAGTTTAACAATGTTTCAAACATTTAGTGCAATAAAGTTCTCTATTTGAGTCTCTTCTGCACAAACGTTGACAACAGGTACGCGTGCAATGCTGAGAAAAGTAATGTTCATTTGAGGCACTACGTGATATGTTGTGAAACGATTCCTTCCAATTAAGTGTTTGGGGGAGATAGTTTGTTTGTTTTTTTCAGTGAAGTCTACCAGCTCAACCTGCATATAAACGTGTGTTTGACTGTTCTTTCTGAGAACCATATATTACTAAATTTTGGCTTGTCAACTCTACAAGCTCAACATATATTAATAAACCTATGTTTCAGTGTTCTATTTAGGAACCATGTATTAGTAAACTTTGGCTTGATTACTCTATAAGCTCAACCGGTAAAGATATACTTCAGCTTGGCTGTTCTGCGTAGCTAGGAACCATGTATTAGTAAACTTTGGCTTGTCTACTCTACAAGCTCAACCGTTAAAGATATACTTCAGCTTGACTGTTCTGCGTAGCTAGGAACCATGTATTAGTAAACTTTGGCTTGATTACTCTACAAGCTCAACATATATTAATAAACCTATGTTTCAGTGTTCTATTTAGGAACCATGTATTAGTAAACTTTGGCTTGATTACTCTATAAGCTCAACCGGTAAAGATATACTTCAGCTTGGCTGTTCTGCGTAGCTAGGAACCATGTATTAGTAAACTTTGGCTTGTCTACTCTACAAGCTCAACCGTTAAAGATATACTTCAGCTTGACTGTTCTGCGTAGCTAGGAACCATGTATCAATAACCCCAAATCTAGTTAATCCAGTCACAAACCTTGAATTAATGAATCTGGTGTGGTTATGTGAGGAAGGATGTGACATGAAAGTTTTCCGACTAAAACATTAATCTAGTTGTGAGAACTGAAACACTGAACATTTCAGAAATCAATTTAACTTATTACAAACACTTACAAAAATGTCGTAGGGCTAGGCATGGCCTACTGATTATGTAGCTGAACTCTGAATTTGAGAGGCCATGGCTCGCCTACTGTTGCTGCAAAATTTTGTCAAACTTCATATTTTGGGGGTGAGGATGCGTTTTATGAGATACGGTCCAATTCGTGTATTCTATTGAGCAACCCAAGAATTGTCGATGTATGCTATCGACTAGTTGTCTTCAGTCTAGTCTGTAAGTTCAAAAATTAGAAAAAGCTAATGCGGAAAGCCTTTGTGTGACTTGACTAGTTGTCTTCAGTCTAGTCTGTGAGTTCAAAATTAGAAAAAGCTAATGCAGAAAGCCTTTGTGTGACTTTGCGTGAATATCCCAAAAATTATTTACAAAAATATGAGTGAGTCGAGATCCAACATGCACTTAACGGTGGTGAGAAACAGATCCTGAATTCATGAGTAGACGGTTTCTGTAAAGAACAAAACACAATCTATGAGTTTTACGGGTGCTACTACCATGAATGCAATAAATTTTATAACTCTGACACATAGAATGTAGTTCTAAATAGACCCATGTGGTTTATTAGAAAGCGTACATTAAAAAGACAACAACAACTCGAAGCTCTACGAGACAAATTCATAACAATATGGGAACGTGAGTTTAAGAAAATGAAATCTAATGATTCAGATTTAATGAATTTCCTTAGGGACCATATGGTAATTTCCTGCTTGGATGTCCGAGATGCCTTCTATGGAGAATGAGTCAACGCGACAAGGCTTTTATATGATATAAAAGAATGAGAAAAGATCAAGTACTTGGATTTTACTTCGTTATATCAATGGATAAACAAATATTGTGAGTATCCAGTTGGACATCCTACCATAATAACAACAAATTTCTCTAAATTAAACATCTGTTTTAGATTTATAAAATTCTAGCTCCGGGGAACTCTATGATCCAGTTTTACCATTGAGAAGTAATGGTAAAATAACGTTTCCTTTATGTGGATCATGTATGGAATCCAGATCACAGCTACCATGTAACCACGGTTCCTGGGTCACAGAAGAAGTAAAAAAGCTGTCGAGTGTGGATACCAGGTAATAAGAATATATGAGATTTATCATTTTCGTGTCAAGTCTAGAGATCTTTTTAAGAACTCTATCGATAAGTTTATTAAATTAAAGCAAGAAAGTTCTGGTTGGTCCTCTCACTGTGTAATATCGGAAGCAACCGGTAGCCATTGGGTCTGTATTTATTTTGATCGAAATGAAAAATAACATTTTGATCCATTAGGACTACGTCCACATAATCTCAACATAAGAAAATTCATCAAGAAAAACTGTCGAACATGGACTTACAACCAAAAATTACTGCAAGGACCATAGTCGTCTGTTTGTGGACAATATTGTATATATTATGCTTATTATCGTTGTCGATGTGTCAAACAAAACGTCCTATCTAAATTTGGATCCCACAAAGATAGTAATGATATATTTGTTCGTGATTTTGTTGTAAAACGTTTTCATATAAATACATCCTTAATCGACGTGTCTTTTTAGTAGATCAGATTGCAAAATCTTTATCATGAGAAAATCAATGAAGTGTTAAAAAGAAATATTGTGTCCAGAATTTTTTTATTATGATCATGTTACCGAAAATCTTTGAAATAATCATTTGATTTATAATTAACGAGCCAAACTAGTGAAAAAGTAAGTTTTTAATATTGTACGATATTTAACTAGGTGTCCTTTTTTCAGAACGATGTACATATAAATAGTCAGGAAATGTAATTAAATATAGAACTAATTAATTAATGTTTTATACCAACTATTGTAATTAGTGTAATTGAAAAAATAATAATAATAAAAAATAAATAAATACAAATTATAATGTATCTCGCCATATATCAATGTATTGAATTGCTGGTCCTTCATTTCTATTTAATACTTGTTTTTATTTTTATATTTAACTAAAGTTTTTTCCCATGATATTGTATGCTGGGTAGTTTTTACATGTTATAGCTGACATTTCTATTTTATTAATGCTTATGTAACTTTTATGATCTTGCAATCTATATTTTAAATTTCTTTTAGTTTGACCAATATAGACACTACCATTGATATATCGCGAGATACATTATAATTCTTATTTATTTATTTATTTTTTCAATTACACTAAGGAAATATGTAAATAACAATGAAGTAATGCGACAAGGGGGAAAGTATAAAATAGTCTTGTAAGTTACTCCTGAGGATGACGTAGATCACGTCGAAACATGTACTTGCAGAGCGATATTTTAAAGTGGAAGCCGTAGGGCTTCAATAAAGTTTTTATTTTGTAAATATAAAACGTTGTTTTTAATTATTTATTATAATTAAAAAAAAAAGAACTAAATTCCAAATTTGTTATAACATTAGACCAGTGGTTCTCAAACAGTGCGCCCCAGAGCTTTTTCAGGTGCGCTCCGTAGCATTCCTGAAAAATCTATCCAGATATGAAAAGCAAATGTATACTAAGTTATTATATTATACCATTTCTTTACGAACACGCTGCTTGTTTCGTTGCG
>NW_013665794.1:192012-192895 GCF_000517525.1 Limulus polyphemus | reverse complement strand
GTGTCGTGTCGTGTGAACTGCCGTCAAGAGTAAACGTATTGTGCCTTTTACAAGTTTCAGAATAATTACCGTTGATATAATTGTCTTTGTTAAGAATAATTCATCCATAAAAATGGATAAGTTTCTTAAAAAGAAGCGTGGCATTGATGAATGTAATCCTGAAAGTGAGCAAACCTCAAATGTGGAAAGTTGTTCTAGTAAGAAAGCAAAACCGCGACCGACTCGTAAATACGATGAGAGTTATTTAAGCTTTGGCTTTTCTTGGACCGGAAATGTTGATAATCCGTAGCCAGTATGTTTAGTTTGTGGAATAAAAATGTCAAATGAATCAATGCTCCCTAGTAAACTTGGTAAACATTTAAAAAGTAAACACTCTCATTTACAAGACAAACCCACAAGTTATTTTAAGAGAATGTCCAAACAGCATAGAAAAGCAGCTGATTCTTTTAAAAGTTTAATGACTGTTTCTGATAAAGCTCAAATTGCTTCTTACCAAGTCTCAGAACTGATCGCACAAAATATGAAAGATCATACTTTGGGTGAGTCACTTATTTTGCCTGCTTGCCAAAAGATTGTCAGTACGATGTTAAGAAATGAAGCAGCTATGAAAATAAGCAAGATACCTCTGTCCAATGATACTGTTAACAGGCGTATTTTGGAAATGTCTTCTGATATTGAGAAAAATGTATGTGGCAATAAACTCCAGTGTTCTGATTTTGCAGTGCAAGTTGACGAGTCAACCGACATTACCAACAAGGCGCAACTCATAGCATTCATTCGTTTCATTAACGAAAATCAAATACCAAATCAGTTTCTTTTTTCCAAAGAATTAAGTCTCACTACAAAAGGTGAGGACGTTTTAAACATCCTGAAGAACTACCTT
>NW_013665794.1:183545-191014 GCF_000517525.1 Limulus polyphemus | reverse complement strand
ACATAAGACCAAACATTGAAGAAATCGCAAGGTCTCATCAAGCTCATATTTCTCATTAACACAGTAATGAATAAACTTCATAGAGGTATGTTAAGTTTGCTTTTATTAAATGCGTTATTTTTCTATATATTTAACTTAATTATAACATATTAGTCCTATTTTGTATACAGTGCGCCAGCAAGTATCTGTAGTATTGTAAGTGCGCTCAGACTGTATAAAGTTTGAGAACCACTTCATTAGACAAACAAAATCATGAATGTGATGTCCTTGGAACTCAATGTCTTTACATTCAGGTACAAAACTAATTAAAGGTGTATGTCTTTATTCTGGTCACGTAGAGCAATATTTTCTAAAGTCGAGGCTTTAATGATGTAAGACAGATATAGCTGTTGTCATGGTAATGAGTTACGCGTCAATTTTTCTGTCTACTCATGTAATTTGTATAGATTATATTTTAGGAGATTCTGAGCTCTTAAGACATCAACCATAACGTCTACGCAAAGCGTATCCAGGGTGATGCTTGTTATATATACATATAATTATAGTAAGAAGTAATCACTAACAAAGTATAAGAAAAGAAAAAAGGGGAATCCCTCTTTCAGTGATCATTTGAAATTTAGTATTGTGTAGTCAGTGATTGTCGAGAAGAACATATTTGGTTACTGAAGATACAGTACTAAAAAGTAGTTAGTTTGTTTTAAAAGGTCCTCCCGATATAACAGCAATAAGTTTAGAGACGTACAATGCTAAAATCCTAGCGTTCGATTACTCGCGGTGGGCACAGTGCAGATAGGTCGTTATATAGCTTTGCATTAAAAAAACAAGTTTTTTAAAGCAGTCTTCAGTTGATCACGATTGTATGGATTCGTTAATATGAGTCAAATTGGCTCAAACAACGAAATTATTTTAATTTGACAACTTCATTTCATAGGGAGTTTTAATGCTAATGATATAGAATTTGCTTGACATCCTCTATAACACTTAAACATCCTAACATATTTAAATTACTTTTTGACGCCATACATATGAAGAGAAAGTTGAGTTCCAAAAGAAACGAGGGCCTGGCGAGCCTTAGTAGTTAGCGTGTCGGACTGCGTACTGAGGATCAGGGGTACAAGGTGCGATGCCGCTGTAAACAGTCCTCACTTTCAGTTGTGGGATCGTTATCAAAGTGATAGCCAATCTAGCTATTCAGCTCAAAGAGCCGAGTAAAGCCTTTACAGCAGCAAGTGCTGCTAGGTATCTGGTCAATATTCAAAATCTGGGATGATTATATCTAAATTCTATGAACCTCTAAATACCTACTTACATTGTAAGTAGGTATGCAATTCTCGTGAAAGTTCTTTACAAAAATGAACCTAGTGGATGAAATTTTTTTAAATTTCAGATGAAAGGTCCTATAAGTAGATAGTTTTGAAAATAATATATTTGATTTTTTCTAAAGCAATGTTTTTCTCGTGCCGTTTTTTCCTTTTCCCATGTTGCCTATCCAACATGTAAAGCAATTTTCATTAAATTTAAAATTTAATTAAATTAAAAATACTTTTATGCATCAGAAAAATTTCAAATGCGTAATTCTTATAATGTCCAAACGTTTTTTACAAGAAAAAAAACTTTATATTTTATCTGTTATTTTCACTAACGATTATCTGTACGGGTTTGGTCGATTTGACCGATCTCGTAACCACCATAAAAAATTAGGAAATAAATATAAATTATGCCTTTTTTCGTTCTATAAGAACTACAAATTATAACAAGAAAACGTAAATGTTTAGACGAAATAGCTTAAATTTCATAACATTATACATTTATATATATTTATTATTAATATTATATTGACCTTTCAGCCGTGCCTGGCTAGCAATACAGAAGTTACAATGACGCGACGAACTTGCACTCATGTTACCTTATCCAATAATATAAAACTGACCTTTAGTCTCTACAAAGTGACCTGTCTTGGTTGTGTTTTAGTAGACCAGTATTTTGTAAAATACAGTCACATTTCAATTACTATACATTATATATGTATACAGATTATTGCTATTTATAAATAACTTCTTAAACTTATTTTTCTTACAAAAATAGAACAGTAAATAAAGAAGTAAAGCAAACAATTATCTCTTCTAATTCCAACCTTTGTACTCGTTTGCTGCTTGCCATAGATTACTAAGCCTTGTCAAATTTCACGCTTGGAGGATGTGAAACGAAATAATTTTTTTAGGTCTTATATATACATTAGAATAGCAAAAAAATCATAAATTACTATATCGATACCATAGAACTCAATTATAATTTATCAATTTTAGGAACAAGGCTATATTTAAGTCTAAAAATAATAAGAAATTTCGAGCAGACTAAAGACTCGACTTACCTTTATGCCATCTTGTATCAAAAGAAAGATATAACGACTTTATATATGAATATGGCTGAGAAAGCCAGTAGGGGGACATTCTGAGCTTCCAATTGGTTATTCACATATCATATACACACAAGTAAGTGTATATAAGGAACCGTTTCCAGAAATGGAAATAGGTGAGCCAAGCCATTGTGTTTGATTCAGTAATGAGAGATATCTCAGCAAAAATAAAAGCTAGGAGGTTCTTATTTTATATTCTAGCTTGTCAATATCGGTAATGTGAGTTCCTAATTCGTACAAAACTATAGAATTTGTACTTTAACATCACAAACATCTAATCTGAACCAGTGCTGCATTCAACATACCACGTGACACACAAAAATCGAAAAATCAAATTTTAGACTTTCAAAATGGCTTGGTTTAAGTCCAACAGGGTTCTCACATGTTTGTGGGCTAAAAATTCCTTAATAAAACCAAGATTCCCTGACCAGATATTTCGTATCAAATTAAATAAGTTATTGATTATTTCACAGAAATGTGCATATGTAATCTCATTTCTATACACTTGTAAAACAAAAAGTAATTTTATGATAAAAGTTGACCTCCACCTTCCATACCTCCAAGTCACGCTTCCTCTTACTCAAAAAACATGCTGAGTGTGTGGAGAATAAGTGGCTCACTCAAGTGACTAACACAATAGACATTAGACATTTCGGATTGTGAATTTTTTTAGTTCACAAATCTATCACATAAGAAGTATTAATACTAAATATATAAAAATTGTAAAATTTAATTGAATTAGCTTCACATCCTGTGTAACCGTTCAACACCCCTATGTTAATTTTTGTTTTAAATGAGTTTACAATTTAACTTTTCGTTATTAAAGTTTGTATAAAGTCTTGATTCATATCCATAAAAATCTTTAAGCTAAGCTTATAGATAACCAGACTAGAAAAATTACTAGATTAAGATTACTGAGCGCTTTCGTAGCCATATAACAGCAAGATACAAGGCAGAGAAGATAAGTCAGATTGACTCAGGCAACAAAATTATTTTAATTCGAGAACTCCATTTCATATGGAGTTTTAATGATAATGATATAAAATTTGCCTGTCATCTCCTATAACTCTTAAACATACTTAAATTACTTTTGTTTTTTTGCAAATTAAAATTGCAATCCGGCTTCCCATCTGTGACATTTACAAATATTGTAAGTTGTTATTAATAATTGCAAGTTTAACAACATTTCCCTGGTTGGTGGTACAAAATTCCCTGACTTTTGGCTAACATTTCCAAGTCCTTTAACTTAGTATAAAATTCCCTAACCTGTGGAGATCCTATCGAAATAAAAGTTTTGTGACCTGTGGAGACCCCTATCCAAATAAAAGTTGTGTTTAATATTTATAAAAGAGCTTACCTCTTTAGCAATAGTTTTGTAACAAATTTACTGCCTTTTAATTAAACACGGAACTACAGAATAACCGATTTATAAATTTAGCCGAGATTCTTAATGAATGCTAGCAGTATTTACTGGTTATACGTTATATTGAAATGATATTGAATAAACAGTTTAGAAAGTTACGCGACAACTACAGCCGGTATAAAGTCGCAGTCAATCGGTTTGCATCAAAACTACGTTTTAACACTATTTGTCTTCCATAGGGAGTGAGATTCCAACAAAAATTGATCGCGTTTCGGAAGTATATGTACAATCCTTTCTGAGGCAAAATATTCATACACTCGGAGCATAAAGATGTGTTCAGGTCTGGGATCTATTATTTCCAGTACTGGAATGTCCCTTGTACTTAATGATATTGTAAAATAAAGAAATATGGATCAACTTGAGGCACCATGACCACGCAAAAAGAGACCTGAACCTAGTCGTTCCCCAGCTGTGATGGTGATGAAGTACAATGTCTTATAACAAGTAGAAGTTCACGAACACAAAAGTCAGTGGCAGTGGCGCAGCATTCGAAAATTCAGACACCCATCACGCCTTATTGCTAAGTGGCAATCTGTAGGTCACGAGATCGAATCCTGTCACCAAATATACTCGTCCTTTCAGATATGCGGGCTTTATCATGTGTCGTTCAATCCCACTTTCGTTAATAAAAGAACAGCCTAAGAATTGGGTGATAATGACCAGTTGCCTCCTCTCCAGTCTATCACTTCTAAATTAGGGACAGCTAGCGCAGATACCCCTTGAGTATCTTCGTGCGAAATTCAACAAACAATCAAACAAACAAAAAGCGCCTGTGTCTAAATTTATACTTTATCTTTTTTTCCCCTGCATTTCCCCGTGAAAATAACGCCTATGTATGTAACTTCTCATAGTGTAATACACTCCATACTTGCATTAGTACAGCAGCAAAGTTTTTTTTTCCATTTTGTTGGAAAATAAATCTGCTTTCACCTGCTGTTGGCATTCAGTCTAAGTAGTTTTTGTATGAACTATGTTCTTTTTTTGTGAGTCTTAAGCTATTTATTGCTGACTTGCAGCACTCGTGCGACACATTGTTTACTTTTTCAAATAACAAATGTGTACGTGCTGTAGATAGAGCTTTTTCACTCTGAAAATGGTACAATTTCAGTATTAGTGTATTGTTATTCATTTTGATTTATGGCAACACTGTACATTAACAGAATGGTTTTCAAAATGGTAAAATGGTAAAAATAAAATGGCCTATCTGTAAACTAGGTTTCAAGCTGTGTCTCTAATTACTTCGTATTTACTAGTTTTGTAACATAGGCTCAACGTGCAAGGAAATTGCCTATACATTGATAAATGTTTTAATATATTGCAACACGGTCCAAGTTTTTATGTGGACCAAGATTGTGATAAATGAGAAATAAATTGATTAGTAAATATGTTTTTTTTTCTACCACATAGTTCCTCTTCTTCCCACATTTATTTTATTTGGAGTGTTTAATGAAGTTATAATGTAATGTTATATTTTTTATGAAAATGGTTGCTTTAGAGCAAAGCTACATTGGACTATCTGCTGTTATAAATCTGTAGACTTACCACTGTCCTGTCGGGGTACATATCGAGGTAACTTTGTTTATTGTGAAGGCAAATCAATGGCTGACATAGTGAAGAAAAAACAAACAAACAGAACAAATCGGGTTTATACCTAAAATACACACAAAATGTTTTTAATTGCTCCTACTGTATTGTACCCTATATATATATATTTATATATAAATTAGTGAATTAGAGTTAGGTTTGGCTTTATATCGTGCGGAATGATTTAGCGCCTTGTAACTTTGCACAATACTATTGTAATTATATTTAAGTGCTCGTGTATTTACTAAGTAACTGCTATGTAAATATTTAGTAATTAGAGACACTTTACAGTATTTAAACCGGGGAGCGCATATTAGATGTTGTAAGCATACCTACATATTGAAATTGAAAAATTAAGTGAATTAAAATCATTATGACTATTTCAACAGTCTTTAACTCAAAACTTTTAGAATAGACATTTTGTTATTTTGTGTCATTCATGAAGAAAAATCATTTGTTTTCTAATATCCATTTAGCTCAGCTCCGAGAAGTCTCGCCTGTAAGCAACGCACTTCTCGATTTTTCTTTTTTTAGAATTTTTATGCACATCTCAAAGTACAAATTTAAATTTGCAAGCTACTATCAAGGGTTGCCAAGTCCGTGTATTCCCGTAGAATTGTGTTTCCGTTTTTCAAGTCGCTTTAATATTTCCTGCTATTATATATTACTATAACTTTTTACAGAAGTACATTGCTTAACATTGGTTAGTTAAGGAGTGGCTTGTTTTTGCTGCAATCCTGATACTATCACCCCTTGAGAATACATTACCTATGCCAAAATAAAAATTAATCTCTTGTACAGCTGTTACATTTGTACCCAACACGGATTCTATGCCGTGATCCTGCCTTGTGAGGTGTGTTAACGAAGTTGATAGAAGACATAATAGAAACCTTGACAGAGGATCAACAAGAGAGCCATAGTGAACCAACCATTAGAGTTGGAGGGTTAATAAAAAGTGTTTGTCAGGTAGAGTTTGTAATTTTGATTAAAATAGTTCCAGAAGCTATGCTTCATTTTGAATCGTGCGGTACAGTCCAGACAAAATTCTTTATCTGGTATTATTCCTGCCATGGAAATTCTGAGAGAAAATGTGTTTAGGACTGATTGTTGTATTGTATAATGGAAACCTTACTAATTTGTACATAGCTCGATACTGAAGCACCACAACTGTCTTCTCAGAGAAGACCACCAAACCATTACAGAGGATCTGCATCTGCTACTGGTTAGAATACAATGGAAGAATATTACCAAGAAGAGTATTTCCTGTTCATTGATACCGCTGCTAATACATTGAAGAAACGTTACAGCAAACCTCAGTAGTTTCCCTGGAAGGCCTTCTTTGAAGGAATATGAAAAATAAACAAAACAGAGCACTGTGGATAAATTAGCTAATATCCAGAAATAATACTATACTGCTTAGCTATCCAGCTAGCTATGTTAAAGAAGCATGGATGGATGCATAATCCAGTTGATGGGCTTGTATACAAATAATTGTTTTTAGATACCGAGTAAGAAAGATGTTCAATTAAATAGAAAAACTAATCCAATTGCTGTTCGGTTCTCTGTAGCAATGTAGAAGGAGAAAGGACTTTTTCCTGCTTTTACAAGTGAAGAATCCACCTGAGCAATACAATGAGACAAGTTTCATCATTCAGCCATTCTCCATGTTCACCAGTAAACAATGAACATTGTTAGTATTTTGTGATAGCAACAGATTACTTATAAACGCGGTTTCTATTGGGGAAATTCTGTCGTTACTATAAGGATGTATGACAACACCAAAAAACTGATATGACCTGGTCCTGATGTTAAATTTCATTGTTCCTTTATCTCAATTGAACTGTTCTGTTTGTTTTTTAATGGTATTTTCCCCTGCTTCTCAGTGTTTTAGCAACATCAAAAAATTATTCTGAGTTTTCTGACAGTTTAAAAGTTCAAATGTAAATGCTTTATTGGCGACATTACTTCACAAAATGTCTTAAGAAAAAGAGGAAGAGTGGTTGATTTTGGATACGACAGCCTTCGCCCCCCCCCCCCCCCCCCCCC
>NW_013665794.1:179130-183327 GCF_000517525.1 Limulus polyphemus | reverse complement strand
GACTTGCAGCACTAAAATCCGTGGTTTGATTTTCTGCGATGGCCACAGCAAATAGCCCAATGTGGCTTTGCTCTAAAACAACCAATCAACAACCACCCTTACGATGAAGCCCTTTGTTAAGACACATTATACATGATGACATGGACAGTAATGACGTGATAAATCGCTTTAATATAACGTACTAAACCTTCTGCAGCTCCAGCGTTGCAAACTTTCGGGATTTGATGAGAAAAATACACGTTCAAATACCCTTACAAAAAATAAAAAATAAAAAAAAGAGTAAACTTATAGAAATCCGCTACATTGATACCCCATGCGTATAACGTTTTCAGCAGATTGTATGGCTGGCTTCAAGATGTTATTAAATGGTCACAAAACAGCTTGGTTCTTAAAATAATGATGAAATTAAAGTATTGTAAATGACTATTAATTTTGTGTTGAATGAGTTTTTTAGAACTGTTTTCAAATGTTAATTCAACCTATACTTTTTCTTGCGTATTTTATATTTAGCACTTTATAATCTTTTACTTTAAGTACTATTTTCATAGATTCGAAAAATAAATAAAAAACGGTCTGGTATTTCTTGAAAATAAGGTCATACACGTAAATCACCCTTTCGTCAGAATGTGCGCGCGCTTAATAATAAAAGTAAGACGAAACAAATGAGACTCAGGTAGAATAAGCAGCACTCAGACGACAAAATTCTCGGACAAATTAAACAGAAACATTTTATTATCTTTCTCCTTTTTAGTTTTTTTTTTACTTACTTAATATCACCCCATCTAAATAGTATATGACACCTGTGAATGTTGGATAGACAACCTAAGAAGTTCAAACCGTCGTGTTACTAATGGTTCAAGAGCACATGGTGGCAACAATAAAGCAGATGTGTGACAAACTTAAAATATTGGTTACTAGTGATTAATAATGGAAATTATATAGACACCTAAAGGTTAAAACTATAATTGATTTTTTGATACTTTATAGTTACTCATGAAATACAAATACATAGATTTTATTATCAAGTGCTACTCTTTATAAAGTATAGTTATACTATTAGATATAATTTGGAACAGCAACTAAAATGAACATGTCTCCTGAAACTTCTAACTGGAGTTTGATCATAAGGAAACAGTTGTCAAATTTTTCCTTCTTCTTCTTCTTCAGTCTGCCGTCTGTGACTTCGAAGTAGGTTATGGTGTCACTACTGTTTGCAATCATATTTTGATTTCTACATTAGTGCCATCTTTCTTTAGCAAAATGAAGCTGCTAGTTCAAAATCTATATTAGTGAGTAATCAGGTTCTGGTATGGCCTTGTGGCTAGGGAGTTCGATTCGCAACCTACAGGTCACGAGTTCGTCCCCCATTACCGAACGTGCTCGCCTTTCCAGCGACAAATCCCACTTTTTGTTGGTAAAAGAATAGCCTAAAATTTTGCGGTGAGTGGTGTTGAATAGCTACCTTCCCTCTTGTCTATCACTTCTAAATTTGGGACGGCTAGCGCAGATAACCCTCGAGTAACTATGAACGTTATAACGTGACACTCAATCTCACTATTATTTGGTAAAGAGTAGCCTAAGAGTTAGCGGTGGTTGCTACCGGCCAGTTTCTTTTCCTGTGGTGTGCAGTTCAAATTGTGGTCGGCGCCATATAGTCTTAATAGCCATACCATAAACAAATAAATAAACTGTTTAACCCAAGGGTGCATAAGGCGTTGTTCATATTGAAAATTCCAATTTTGATAAAGCTTATATCGACGGCTGATTTTATAGTTCTCAAATGCTTATACCAACAGCTGATCGTATAGCTCTTATTTTTCTTTTAATGTTTTTAACATTAATCAATTACTTTTATATATATATATATTGTGATAATCATTGAACTGATGTTTAAGGCAAAGCTACTAAGTCTATCTGCCGCTTTTCATAATTTTGAACTACTGACAGAAGGAAGACAGCCAGTCAGTATCACCCTAACACACACACAATTCACGATAAGGAATTGACTGTCACTCTTATAACGCACACCGAACTTAAAGTGTTGGGAATATTTTGTGGTATCACACAAAAAGTATCACACCTTAAAGTCGAGGTTCTTCTTCGCCAGGTATTCTTTAACTTCATACACAAAATGATTTTGAAACCAGTCGTTGAATAGCATCCTAGTTACCCAAGCCTTTTTATTTGAACACCAAACAACAGGCAAGTGTCGCTTATTCTTGCCTTTTAATGTGCATGGGTTTGCAGAGCGATACACTAACATAGGTTTGCATTTAAAGTCACCCGATGTTTTCCCGCAAAAAAAATAAAGTGAGCCTATCCTTAAAGGACTTAAACCCAGATCCTACCTTCTGTTCCTTGGTGATGTATGTTCTGTTGCCCATCTTCTTATACAAGAGCCCTATCTCATCTACATTAAACACCTGTTGATGAGCATATCTTTTTTCCTTAATGAATTCAAGGAACCACGGCTTGAACTGTGAAGCTGCATCGCTATCGGCTGACCCAGCTTCACCTTTTACAGCATCACGTTATGCAGGTTGAAGCGTTACTTAAATTTGGCAAACCACCCTTTATTTGCCTGAAACTCACTGGTATCCGCAACACTTCCACCCTCATAGGAGACTAGTAAGCATACAAACTACGCACTTTCTCACGTATAGCTATGCTATCAACAACAAAGCCTTTTTTGTTCACTGATCCACACATACATTAATTTCTCCATTTTTTTTATGAACGGATTCCTCCTAAGCACTTGAGAAACCTTAGCACTTATAAGGGCGGATTTTGCACGGATTTTGTCTTCACTCCTCTTAATCGTACGTATGAAGACTCATTCACGCCATATTTTCGGCCTATGGATGCTACACTCATCCCGCTTTGTAACTTGTCAAGGATCTGAATTTGCCCAGCTAATGTCAATGTCATAACTTTGCAGCTTTTTTTTGCTTCATTAACAATTGGAGATGCTTTACGTTTAGATTCCATACTGCTATCTAAGGGCAATTACGAAAAGCAGCAAAAAATGGCAAAAATAAATTGACTACACGGCATTGAACTTAGCCCGAACATCTTCTC
Source organism: Limulus polyphemus (assembly GCF_000517525.1). NCBI lineage: Eukaryota > Metazoa > Arthropoda > Merostomata > Xiphosura > Limulidae > Limulus > Limulus polyphemus. The sequence continues at coordinate 180,249 of NW_013665794.1, read as the reverse complement.
TATTTACCCTCCCCTCCCCCCACACACACATACTAGTAACGATGAAATGAAACGTAAATTACTTACTATAAAATCGTCGTTGCTCAGACAAACAATAATTTTTATAGCCTTCAATTTTGTTTGGTTACAGCGCTATCAAATAGAAAATCAGGCCCTTCCTACCACCACCCTCACCTGTCACATCCTTTCTTTCAGGATTTGTTTATAGTTCTCTCTTTAATTATATGTCATATATAACCAATAGAAAGTCAATGTTTGCATCTATCAAATAAAGATAGATGTCAATTTCACTTATAGTACACAGTTTATTCCCGTGGGAACATTAACGACTAACTTGGATGAATTTGTAATTTTGAGTTGGGGGAAATTGTCTAGTTTTTGCATGTTATTAGTCTATGTTCTTTAGTGCATTATTTAATTATAAATAGATGTATACTGTTACGAGTTTAAGGCTACTTAGGATAAACGAATTTAGTTTCCTGTTACAATTTGAAGTTATTCTAGAAAGGAAAAAAAGGGTAATTTAGATTTATTTCGATTTCTTTTATGGTTACGAGGTCTGTCAACTTGACCGGTCCCGTATAGAGATAGAGTAGAGAAAATAATAGATAAATTATAAAGTTTTACTGAAAAAATACGTTTGAAATGTATTTAGGAGGTATTAGGGATCACACAAAGGAAATTTGAGATTTTTGAGATGAAGAAAAGTATTTGTAATCTTGACATGAAAATTACTTTGCACTCAGACTATACAAAACAAATACACAACATATTTACGGACAAATCTATTTTTAGTTTATCAAAAATCCTTCACTAAAAAAAAAGGATTTTTTTCTAGTTGAAATATTTGTAATGTTTACTGAAAGTCTGCGAAATTTTGTGAAGATATACACACTATATTGAAAGTTAGAAGTATTAAATCTATAAAAACTTTAAACAAGTACAAAAAGGGGATGTGGTCGTCAAACTGACCGGCTGGTGTTGAGAGAGTTATAACGATCTAGAGCGCTCTTAGGTTTACTTGTTGGGCGGACCGCGCATAATCGAATTTTCCATGTTCGGCAGGTAATTGGTTGCTTTTCTTTTTTATGTATTTAGATGACTGCCCATTCAAAGGAT
>NW_013665794.1:169525-178654 GCF_000517525.1 Limulus polyphemus | reverse complement strand
AAGAAAAGATATTTGATTGTTGATCGGGAGTAAAAGGAAAGACCATTTCAAAGTGAAGTAAGAAGTTTCGTAAAGAGCGCCAACGGTAGTGTGAATGATTTTTTGACTGAGAAAATAAGCAAACAAACAAACAATCTCAGAGTTTTAGTAGTATATAGATAGATTCTTCAAGATATTGTTTTTGTCATCTTACGCCTTTTAATGAAAATGGGAATATTGACAGGGAAATAATATAATAGCCAATGCTCGGCGAGAGGTTTTCGTTTATAAAATGTTGTTGTTCTTCTCCACTTAATTTTTATTTTATTACCTCGTTTCCATAGTTACTATTTGCAAATAGTCAATAATATTGTAGGCCCATTTTATTGTTGTTTTTTCTACGCGCCGTTATAACACATTTTCATCACATCATTTAATTTCTGTTGTGCATATATTGTTGTATAGAAGATATTTTAAAGTAATTCATCAGGTGGAAAACGAAGTTTTGTAATAATGGAATGTACGAAAAGTGACCCGAAAAACGGCACTAACTCGGTACCCCGTGGCCCGATTTTAACGAAACTCGTTTTATTCTGTTTCTATTCTCATTTCATTACAAATATGGCGCTATTGTGCGCCGTATTTGCTGTATTTAATTACAGACAAACAAACAAACAATCTCAGAGTTTTAGTAGTATATAGATAGATAAAGAAACGCAAGGAACAATGATTATACACATATGCGAAACCTGTTGTATGTTTGTCTGCTAACTCCTCCCACATTATTTGACCAATCTCCACCAAACTTGCCATGATCCTACGGTCCCTAGAAGTAACATGGAGAGGTCAAAATTCTGTCTGTCCATCTGTCACGCCGATAACTTTGGGCATATAATAGTTAGATTAGATTTGAGGGTAGGTTGGTAAAAATATCAATGTGTAATAAAATCAAATGAGGTATAAGCGCGCAACATGTTTGGTATTGCTGGCGCATAACAATCATTATAATTGACTGAAATTCTCAATTATGTTGTTTGGTTGTCAAGGAGACACAGTGACGCAACATCATCAAATTATGTCCAATCCAAATCCTCGGCTACAACTCTATAATAACCCGCATTGTATAGTTGCAGCACATTTCAATTTTGTAAATGCCCAAATTAAAGTTAGCTTTCTTTGCTTAGCAGGTTAACAAATCCAAAACCAGGAAGACAGTCCAAAGAGAAAGACACGAAATATACATATATAAGCGAAATTGTATGTTTGTCTGTCCGCTAACTCCTCGCATACTATTTGACAAAATCTTAACCAAACTTAGCATGGTGACTCCTATGGTCCCCAGTAATAACATGGTGTGGTTAAAATTCCCAGTTGGGGTTAGACCCCCATCTAATTCCGGAAAAGTACTAAATCAGAACAACCTGACACATGATACAGGATGACATGAGAAAGGTCATGAGGGGGTTGGACCCCATCTAATGTATATAAATAAACGTCAATATATGTGTATCTGTTCCTTATACATTTTTTGATCAATCGGCACCAAACTTAACATTGTAATACAGGATGCCATGAGGGACAGACCCCATCTAATTTCATATCTAATTGCGGAAAAATTACCAAATCAGCACAGCTTGGCACAGTAATACAGGCTGATATGAGGAAGGTCATAAGTAGGATTGAATCCCTATATAATATATATATATATAAGCGAAACTGTATGTTTGTCTGTCCGCTAACTCCTCGCACATTATTTGACCAATCCCCACTAAACTTGGCATAGTGACTGAGGTGTTTTCAGGTTTAAAAAAATAATGATCAAAGAGCACATCCATAGAAATTCCACCCCTAAAGTGAAGATGTATAATGTACCAAAAAAAAGAAAAAAGACTCTTCCTATAACGCTACAATTCACTGGTAACTATGTCTTGAAAAACAAACATGACTCAATACTTTGTTGTGCACCAATTATCAACAAGTATAACGTCGAGTGATTCTTAAATGTTAAGATTTAAGTTAAATCTATTGTTAGAACAAGGAACTATTTTGTATTTAAACACAATGTTTTGGAGAAGAGAACGAGTTTCGTAATGTCTCGTCCTCTACATCGAAAGGTGACAAAGTAATTAACATCATGAAGGGATATTTATGGATACAGCTACTCTACAGTTGTACACGGAGACGTGTTGCAGGCTGTATAGCGTAATAAAGAGAGGCGTCTATTTCCTCTGTATTACCTCGGATGTACATTTAGCTCTTGATCGTGGTGTGACTGTTAATGGTGACATTCGTATGGTGAGTGGTGTTTATTATCGTGTTCTTACGGTTTTGTTTTTGGGGTACCGGAATACATTAGTGATAATATATTGCTGGAAGAGTTAGACAAATTTAACTGAGAGAAAGGGGCCGATTGTGTGGAAACGAGCCAAGAGTGTTTATCCAGGTAATAGACATGTTCTGATTGTGTTTACAAGCATTTGTACTTCTTTGACGTATGTGGTGAAGCTCCTTGACCCCTTGGGTAGGTCGGTGTTTGTGCGTGTGAAGCATGATCAACAATATGGTATCTGCAAGCTGTGTCTTAGTAAGGATTACTTGTATCGATAATACCCACTACTACGATGTTATAGATGTCGTGCACAAGGTCACGTACTTCGGTTTTGTATGAACGTATATAAACAACCGGCCACCCATCGAACGATAGATGATTTACAGATGTTGGAGAAGTAATCATTGATTCTTCTAAAGCAAATGTAGTAGTTGGAATATTTAATAGAGTTGGAAAGTTAAACGGTACTCTTAAACAAGATGATGAGTTTCCGGTATTACTTACGAAGGTCGATGTACGAAATGCTACCGTAGTTGCGAAACAGACTGGGCCTGTGTCTCGGGGGGAATATTTAATAGAGTTGGAAAGTCTAAACGGTACTCTTAAACAAGATGATGAGTTTCCGGTATTACTTACGAAGGTTGATGTACGAAATGAGGACTGTTCCGCACGATCTGCAACTATCTCACGAAAATCCAATTCACGACTTAACACTCTCATACGGACACTTAATTCACGACCTGACGAATGTTTTACAACTCTCCCACAGATTTTAGATTCGCGTATGGACACGAACGTATGGGTACACACGCAGTCGTCCAGAAAGTGTAAGGTGAAGGCGTGAACATCGGGAGTCAAGAACAAAGTTAGATATCTAATTTCATTTCATTTAAAGGTTGGTGTATTCAATTTTAATGGCATGTTTAACTAAATTACATATTTTTATTATTTTCAACGTCGAATTTCTACAGCGTGTGTTCAGGAGACTTTATTTTATTGATGAGTTTGTTTCTATTTCGCCACGTTGGGGGTATGGCTCATTTTATTTATCTAATACTTCGGGTAAACAAGGGCTAGATATTTTTGTTTGCAAAGCTTTCTCTGTATATATCATTATATTTTAATGATAATAGTGGATGTATTATAGCTATTAAACGTACTATTTCTGATTATACTTTCGTTATAGTTAATATCTATGCGCCTAGCAATGTTGCCGACCGTCGGCAATTTCTTAATTATTTACAAACAGTACAACATGTAGATTTTGATATTATTCTTTTTGGGGATTATAATTGTATAACTGATGGTTTTTTAGACATTTTCTGCTCGAGTTACTAGTAATATAAGTCATCAGCACTTTTCGGCATTGGTTGCTAAAATTTCACTTTTGGGTGTTTTTCATTTTTTATTTGGTTCCCATCAGCAGTTTATTCGGGTCAGTATGCTGCTGGTGTATTAAGACAGTCCCGAAATGATAAAGTTCTTAATTTCCACATCCTTGCAACGTTATGTTTCTGATTTTACTCAGTTATGGTTCTCTAGAATGATAATGCTCTTCTTGAGGTAGATTTTCAGTTTCGTGCGTTTGTTCATAACCGTGGTTATTGACATTTCAATAATAAATTTTTGTTAGATGATGAGTTTGTTAATACTATTTCCAGTTTAATTATTCGTAGTAGTAGGAATATAGTACCGATCTTTGTAGTTGGTATGCTAAACGTAAGGGGGCGTTTTAGGATTATCGCAGATTTTTTGTTAAGCGAGTGAGAGCTCTTCCAGGCGGTTTTTTCTTAGAACGGGTTATTGAATGGGAGTTACGGCTTTTGAGGAATTGCCCTTCTCGCTCATATTTACGACTGTATGATCTGCAGGCTGAACTTGAGAGTTTTGGTTTTGTTGAGGGAATAGTATTACGTTCTCGTATTCGTTGGATGGAGGAGGGCGAACAGTCGACTAAATATTCTTTTACTTTTTGAACATCATCAATAATGTAGGCTGGAAAATGGGAGTTTTAGTGGGTGCATAGTCACCGTGAGATAGACCAAGTCCTGTTTAGAGTTGTATCGAGACGAGGGGTGGATGTTTCGTTTGTACAATACGTTCTTTCACACGATGATAAGTTTCTTGGTGATAATGATCAAATTCTTTGTGGTGCTGATATTACTGCTGAGGAGGTTTTTATCAGCCGTTTCTGGGATGGATGGTAAAAAAAAATCTTCTGGTTTGGATGGTTTTACTTCCGAATTTTTCTGAGTAATTTTACGTCTTTTTTATTGAGTTTGTAGTAGTACTTAATCAGATATTTCTTAATGGGGATTTTTACTCCTAAAGCTGGTGATAGACATTTGATTTTTAATGGTCGTCCTATTACTTTGTTGAATGTGAATTATAAATTTTTTGGCGCCTTTATAGGATTATAGGATCTATTCTTTCAATGGATCAAACTGGATGTATTCCGGGTCGAGATGTTGTGGAAATACCGACTTTACTAAACTTGTTGGTGGATTTTCTGAACGTCCTAGGTAGGGGTGGGGTGTTACTTTTATAGGATTGAATGTGTATATTTATTTGTCTTGTTTCAACGGACTGGTTTTGGTTTTCAGTTTTTACGTTGGTTACACATTTGTTATAATTATGTCAGTACAGTGAATTTTTGTTTTGTTTTTTCCGATCGCTAAGGAGTGTCCTTTGTCGGCACTGTTATATGTGGTTTGTGTTAAACCTTTGCTTAATATGTTTGTTCATTGTAAGCCTATTTTGGGTTGTTCTGTTTTCTCTTGTACAAGTCTTATTTACAATCATGCTGATGACACGACTTTAACTCTCGGAGATACTGCTTCCTTATCTTATGTTCGAGAAACTTGTGAGGGTTATGGTAAGACTTCTGGTGGTCGGGTTAACTATGAAAAGAGCAATTTGCTGTGGGTGGGATGGTTAATGCTGTTCATGAGAGTTTTAGAATAGGTAATAATACTCTCCGTATCTTGGGTATGATTTTTCATGGAAATCTTGAAGTGATGGCTTATTCTTATTGGTCAGTAGTGGGAGCTAAAATCCACGTATTCTCACTTTTTTGGCGTTATCAGGAATTTGAAAGAATGTTTAGATCCTTTTGTTGTGTTTAAGTTATGCGAGTTAGATTTTTTACTTTGGCATCACGTAGTTATAACAAATGTGAAATTCACTCATATGGACTTCCATCCAATGGGTTATTGTTCTTTTTGTCAGGTGTCATTAGAATCTATTACTTATTTAGTCTTTCAGTGTGATATGGTTCAGCAATTATGGAATGTTTCATTTAATTTCAATTATGATGGGTCGTGTACTTAGGGATCGTAAGAAGCCCCCAGTGGCACAGCGGCATGTCTGCGGACTTACAACGCTAGAAACCGAGTTTCAATATCCGTGGTGGGCAGAGCATAGATAGCCCTTTGTGTAGCTTTGTGCTTAACTAGAAACAAACAAACAAAAAAGATCGTGAGAAATGTCTATGTGGTTTGGTGAGTTCTTATGAGGGTGTGTACTAAGGTTTATGCGCAGTTGTGTCGTACTTTCAGTTCATTAGCAAAGTGGTCTTTTTTTCTTTTATGCGAGGAAGGTACTTTTGTCAAAGTCAATTTATTTATTTATTATTTTAAAACGAGATTTTTTAGAAAATGAGATTTTATTTTGTAAGTATTCCCAAAAAAGTGATTTGGAAGTTTTTTTATAGTACAGTTGGTAAGTTGGTGGAGCGTAGATCTCGGGGATATATCCTTGTGGCACGTTTCATTTAAGTTTTCAGTGTGTGTGAGTAATTGTTTTTTATGTGATCCTGTATATTATTACTGTATTATATTTTTGTTTTATCTGTACCGTTTTTATGTACACGATCCCTCTACGATGGTCGGTTAATAAAGGAGAAAAAAAAAGCAAAGTTGGCGGAAGTGTCGGTGAGTGTTTAGTGTGTTTTAACTTTCATTGATATTCCGTTAAAAATTTCAAAGTTTAGAGTTATTGAACTGTCGAAAATGCCTTTTTTAGGAATCAAAGATACTTTGGCCATATAAAACTTCAATTTGAAACAGAATGCAGTGGACTACTGTTGTGCTATTTCTAAAAGTGTAACTGTAATGGACATAGTACCTTTAAAACGTATTAATTATTTGTTTTAAGTAAGGGGAGCTGAACTGATGCTCTGTACTTAATTATACTGATCACTTATCTAGCAGGAAACTGTGCAAGAAGCTGATATAAAGAACTGATCACTTCCCTTGGTATAAAATTCAATGTAAATGACTTTAAGCTCTTATTTGATTATTAAACCTTTAGGAGAAAAGTAATATGTATGCTTGACCTTTAAAAAAAGCCACATCAAAATCTCTTAAAAAATAGTTCAGAGGCTGCAAGAAAAGCAGAAAGGAGGAGAAATGAATCCCAGGAGTAAAGAACAGCAAGCTGATAGTTATAAAAGCAGATGGGAGGAGAAATACGTCAGAGGAAGTTAGAGAAGTAAGGCTTGAAGCTGCAAGAGTTAGAAGAACTGAAATACGTGCACAAAAATCTGATGAATTAAAAAATGAATGACTTGAAGGAATGAGGGAGGCAGCTGTAGTAAGAAGTTTGAGAGAAACTAAAGTGGGAAAGAGAGAAGAAGGCAAAGATCAAGTCGTATGGTAGTGGGTCGTGCTGCCAAAATAACCTGCTGCAGAACACGCTGTGTTATCAACAGGAGGGATAGTTTAGCTGTTTCCTCCTTCTGTATCTCGGAATGTGGTAATTCAAACTATAGCATATTTTTCCATGAATGTGCTATTATAGAATCTTACTTTACGTACCAAACTTCAAGGCAATCTATTAAGAAATTTTGATTAAGCTGTTTCATTTCTTTCTTCGCACCAAAAGTACGGAAACTTTATTTGATAGAAAAACACTTTTTTGAAATTTGGTATACTGATCTTTTCAACCTACACCCAGGAGTCTCATTTGGTGTAAATACAAGCCACATGTGCAAATTAATTCAAGAAAAACCGCTCAAATTTGACTTTTCTTTGTGCACGCCTATAGCTTCACCTAAGAGTAAATGAGGACCGTTTTTAGTTTTTTTGTCATTCGGTTTAAAGACAGCTGATTTAGAGCAGCAAAACTAGAAGGGGAAAGGACGTATTGGTTAGGCCAAACAAACTAGATTAGCAGTTTCTAGCTCAAGTTTTCAAAAGAATCTTACGGGTAGACGGTTAATATTCAGTGCCAACTTTTAAACACAAGTTAACTAAATTTTATGAAACTATCCTAATTAAAGAGCGTTTAGCATTACGTGATATTAGCTTAAGCAATTGACATAAATAAGAATGCTTAATATGGCTGTATCGATTGCATAGGGGTGATGACAAGAAACTGTTACTCGAAAGTCCATGGCGTTACTATAAAGGAAGTTATTAACACTTTTAGAGAGTAAAAACTACCACCATATATTTTAAAGAATCTGATTGGTTCTGTAAAGTAAAAGTTTGTTTCTAATAATAGGGTTGCAATCCTAAAGCTATCGTGAGTTACTATCGAGTGTCACTTTCTTACTTTTTGTAGTATGTTGGTGTACATTAACAAAAGTCGCAATATCTAATCAAAAACACCTTAGGTATGAAAAAAGGTGCGGCCAAAAAAGGATTGAGTTTGCGAGTTAAGGGAATGGAATCAAAACTGACAGCCAAACTGCAATCATGCCCCAAGTTGAACAAAAATTGCGGCCTCGCTAACTAAGGAATGAATATTTACTGTAAAACTATTATCGGTGCTGTAAGTGTAGCTACCAATTTGGCTGTCAATTTTGATTTCATTCCTTTAACTCGCACTCTCATCCTTTTTTTTTTTGGGGTCGCACCTTTTTTATCACACCTAAGGTGTTTTTGATTATATTACATTTGGCAGCTCATCACTATGATTCTCAATTTGGTATATCGAAAAGCTTTGATTTACATTGTGTATTTTTTGTTTTTAAATCAAAGATTTAGATAAAAATTAAAATGTTATGAAAATTCATTTTTTGAAATAAATGTTCTTAAAAGAAACTTCTTTGTTTCTAAATACCTATTTCAAGTAACTATGCAGGGAACAGGTAATTCAGCTAGTTTATATATATTAACTTTGGTAGAGACCCGGGGCCTTCTAAATTTTGTGAGACCCCTCTATACAACTTACAATACATGATGTTGATTTGTGTCTAACAGCAGGAGATATAGTCTGTATATCTATACTTATAAAAGTAAAACGTATGTTTGTTTGTCCGCGAACTACTCGGTAGTCTTTGGCCCAATTTCAACCAACTAATAGGATGATACATTGGACCAATAGAGTGGCTATTACCTGGCCCCCACACACCAGTTTGTTTAGCTAATGACTCCGCAGTCTTGGACCAAGTTTTGTTCCTAAAATGTTTAATTTTGAGTGTTTTTTTTATAGATTTTATTGGAAGAATTTGAATTATTTCATTAAAAATGTCAAACATTTACACTTTTGCCAAGAAAAATGACAACCAAAGCACAAGGTCATACCCTTAAAATGGCAGGGCTACATCTGAAAACCCCTTGCTTTGCTTTTCACATGGTCAATTTTATCTTGGGTGTTCAAGAGCAGAATCAACACCAATAAATTCTCCACCAGTGGCACAGCGGTATGTCCGTGGACTTACAACGCTAGAAACCGGGTTTCGATACCCGTGGCGGGCAGAGCACAGATGGCCCTTGTGTGTGAATATAAACAAACAAAATATATATATACATATATATACTGTTACGTCTCCGTTCGTTAGTTGATTTTCCGTAACTTCGTTCCGACGAAACTTT
>NW_013665794.1:166138-168617 GCF_000517525.1 Limulus polyphemus | reverse complement strand
AAGAATATCGAGGACGTTTATGGAAATATTTTGAACGTTCGTTTGTTTGTTTTTGAATTTCGCGCAAAGCTACACCAGAGCTATAAAACCACTTTTCACAAAAAGAAATTTATACCATCTCAACAAAAACCTGTATCTGTTCAATACACTAAAGTTGAGGATTCTTCCAAAAAATCCAGCTCCTCTAGTTCGAAATATTTTGACAGTCAGGATAAAACTTCTTTTAAACAACCAAGGCCTGTCTTCCATTTTTGTAAAAAACCTGGTCATGTTATGTCCGGTTGTTGGTGTTTGAAAAAGAAGAAAGAAAAGGAGAAAACACCCAGTGCATTTGTGTCCACATATGGACGTAGTTTCACCAGATCACCCGATGTTGTCGTTGATATAAAGACTGATGTAGTCAGGGAGGAATTTAGACCTTTTGTGTCTATTGGTTCTGTGTCTCTGACAAATAACACTGGCAATCCCATACCCATACGTATTTTACGTGATACTGGGGCAACTCAGTCATTGTTGTTAGAAGGTGTATTGCCTTTAGATTCGAGTTCTGCCACTGGTGATTCTGTTATTGCTCAGGGTACTGAGGGTGGTTTTGTTAATGTTCCTCTTCATAACATTTATTTAGCATCAGACCTAGTTTCGGGACCAGTTGTGGTTGGAGTAATACCTACTCTGCCAATTAATGGTGTATCATTGTTGTTGGGAAATGATTTGGCTGGAAGAAAGTTGTTGCTGAACCTAAAATGGTTAGTGAGCCGATCACTGTTTCATCTAAGTATTATGTTGTAGTTGAGGAGAATCCCAATGTGTTTCCCTCGTGTGCTGTAACTCGAGCTCAGGCTAAGAAATTAAGCCAAAAACAAACGATAGACATGGATTCAAAGGACTATATTATGGATTTGTCTCGGACTTTTTTGGATCCGACGAGGATCTTGTGGATAATGGTCCTACTGATGATTCCTTGGTGAGAAGCGACGATGGACATGAGGGATCTGATTCACCTGGTGAAGTTCCGTTTACTAAAAGTAAACTGATAGCTGAGCAAAAAAAGGATCCACAAATCTCTTCACTATTTAAATATGCACTCCCAAAAGATGAACTGGAGAAAGTTCCAAATGGTTATTTTTTTCAAAAATTTTGTACTTATGAGGAAATGGAGACCACCAGATGTGCCAGCTTCAGAGACTGGGCTATTGTTTATCAAATCGTTGTTCCCAAAGCACATCGTTCTGAAATATTGAAAGTTGCCCATGAAATCCCCATAGGAGATCATTTAGGTTTCAACAAGACATGTGACAAAATTATGAGATATTTCTTTTGGTCAGAATTAGGCAGTTTTGCAAAGCATGTCATACCTGTCAGTTGGTCGGAAATTCTAACCAGAAAAAGAAAAAGAAAGAGAAGACAAATAAAGACAGAAAGAAAGCAAATGAAAAGCAGAAAGAGAGAAAGAAAGACAGAAAAAAGTGAGAAAGGAAAGAAAAAAGAGAAAGAGACAAAGAAAGAAAGAAAAAGATAGACAGAAAGAAAGAAAAAGAAAAAGATAGGAAAAGAGAAAGAAAGAAAAAGAAGAAAGGAAAAGAAAAAGACAGGAAAAGAGAAAGAAAGAAAGAAAAAGAAGAAAGGAAAAAGACAGGAAAAGAGAAAGAAAAAGAAGAAAGGAAAAAGAAAAGAAAGAAAGACAGAAAATAACATAAGGCTGTTAAATTGCAGTTTATCACTACGAGAATATGGTTTGAAGGTAATCCATATCAAAGGGGTTAATAACATTTGTGCTGATGCACTTTCACGTGCCATGTAATCTTATGATCATAAGGTTCTTTGTATTGATTGTTTGTACACTGTAATTATTATTGAAGTTTGTAATCTTTTGAATAATTTATTATACACATAATGTATTGTTGCCGATATATATAATGTCTTAGTTAAAAATTGTCTAAGGCCAATTTTTAATTCTCTAAGGAGGGAGTTGTAACGAATTTGTTTTAATTTATTTTAATATCGATGTGTTTATATTAAGTTTATATTTAAAACCATGCATAGCTTGTAGTGTTAAATATGTATTGTGGAACTCTCGCCTATTCTCGAGAGTAAGAATCACCAATATCTCTATATATGTAAACGCTTTAACCAGTATTGTTACGTAAGACTGAAGTTTCTAGAAAACGTTCCCACACCTATAAATATAACCAACGCGACTGGCCAGAGAGAGTGTCTATTATTAGTTCACTATAATCGGTTTGCTATAAAACTTCGAAAGCTATAACTGTGATTGTTCTAACGTTTATCAATCGGAAAACCCGGAATATTTATAAATTTCGAACGATACAAATCATTTAACTTCAGTGGATTCTCATCGGACACTAGTAATTTTACGAAAATATATAAATTCGTCGTGGAAAACCTAGTGTGTGTGGCCAAAGACAAAGCTAGCTAGCTTCCCAGCGGGGATCGTATCTACACCAACTCGTAATTAACA
>NW_013665794.1:157479-165672 GCF_000517525.1 Limulus polyphemus | reverse complement strand
ACTAAGAAAGTAAAACTTTATATTGTTTGTAAGTTTGTGAAACTTCTGTTTATAAATCATTATTTGTAGTAACTCTTTGTAATAATTGTTATTGTAAATTGTACTGTTGTGTGTATGTTAAAACTTATTTGTGTTATTTGTGTATCAATCTTGTTGGAAAATATATCGGCATTTATTTAAATACTAAATCCAAAGTATAATTTAACTTCTAAATTTGAATTATTTAACTCGGCTTCAGATTATTCGAAATTCTAATACGTAATAGTAGTAAGAAGTGAAGAAGGATGTGCAGTGAGAAGAACATTGGAAGTGCTAGTGGAAGGACAAAGAAGTAGAAAAAGACATAGAATACAGTGAAAATACGTGGTGGACAAGGATATAATGGAGATCAATGCAACTAGAAATAATACGCAGGACCGTAATATATGGAGAAGGAAGATCCGAGCAGCTGACCCCACACCACAATGGGATTAAGGTCGTACGAAGAAAAAGAAGAAGTGAAATTCAATAATAAAATAGTTTTAAGCAACTTTCTAAACTTTATGGTCAAGCTCCGTCATTAGTCCAAATGAATATCCGCTAATTGATTGAAATGATACCATTTTTATGTCTTATTCAATAATATCGATTGCATTGAGGAACTCTATGGTCCTAGATATCCTGGCTTGAGACTTCCTCTCCTAATGAGTTAAGATCAATAGACACTTTGAGGTACCTTACTTTTTTTTAATTCGAAAAAAATTGTACTCATATTTATTGCAATAAATAAAAGCATCGCTGAAAATAATGCTTTGTCCGTTGTCAAGGAAGGTTTAAGAGGAATATTTCTACATGGGTTGAGTCGAATCCTACTTTTGAGAAATGTCTCATGTCGACAGAAGTAAACAGTTGTCTTACCTACCTCATCACAAAAAGATTCTTAATTCACCAAAAAGTATATATTTGAATACAACTAAGCTACAATTTAAACCTTTTCTAAGAGGTGTAGTTTGGTGGAATAATTTATACGTGCCATTTTAATGTTCTTATTAAAACATGATGATAAATTCAAGCAGTAACTAAACATTGCCATGTTACACATATTTTTATTTTCTATTAATTTTTTCTTTTAATAAATACTGTTAAAAGCGTATTAATAGTAACAGTATTAAGAAGTGAAGAAGAATGTGCCACCTTACATTATTAAATTTGGTCACTAACAGCTAGAGAAGGAAGTACAATTAAATAAATCGTTGAGGCTATTATTACCGTAGCTCAAGTAATCCATATTTAAGGACCCACCGATTTTAAACAGTTTATAAAAATACATACAACTCCATCGATTTGTCCCAAAAAGCTTAGTTCGGCTCTGCGTGAATATACAACTGACAGTGGCTTGTCAGAATTAACTGCTATGTATGTATATAAAGTCTCGCAAAATATAATATAATAACATGTGTTGTTTTACTCGATACCCTATATTTTGTACAGCTATATTTTGATGCACATTTAAAATACAGCTTTCAGAGGCTTATGTCATTTGAAATCGATTGTTGCTCACTTACTAGAAAGCATCTATAGTATTTAATGATTCATCAAACCCAGCAAAATGTTCTCATAGATCATTCAACATTTTAAACTTATTACACTTTAACTGCTTATATGTGTTACATCTCAAAGAAATGTTAGATACATGTATCTTTTTAATGTCTTATCTTGTATATTATTACATTATATTATGTTATCAAGTAGAGGGTTGAAATCAATATCACGCCACCTTACATAATTAAATTTGGTCACTAACAGCTAGAGAAGGAAGTATAATTAATTAAATCGTTGAAGCTATTATCACCGTAGCTCAAGTAACCCATATTTAATTCTCTTTTTTAGAGAATAAAACCAATCGCTTTGTGTTTTCATTACATTTGCCTAAACTTTATTTTAAAACTTGTGTCTAGAATTTCTGTTCATATGGAGAATGTGTTCTTAATAAAGAATATTGGCCAAGGGAGCCAACAGGAAAGAATATTGTAACATCGAGCATACTGTATAGAAATCGACATTTTCCTCTCGTTAGTCAGATAATGCTTTAAGGGTATCCCTTGTTTTGAATTTATAGTGACTGTTGAGTCCTCAGAACAATAGCATTGTTATTTCGGATTTTATTTCCATTCTTTCTCAATTTAAGATAACTAACGTAAAATTTATAACCAACGAAGAACTCAACTTAACTTAGATTTCACCAGAACACTTTTCTTAAGGTCACATCTCGCTCCGGTAAAAGCACCACACTTTACACTTGTCTTTAACTTTAATTGTGTTAAAAATAAAGATTATTTTACAGTGTACAACTCTTATACAGCCTCTTACTTTTCTTTAAACTCAGTCGAGATTAAGAGAAAGTCAGATTTCTGCTCTGCAATAAATATTCTGGCGGGCCTCCCGTTATTAACCAATTAGTTACTGGGAAATAGGAAAATCTGAAAATACCATATGTACATTACAGTAAGTCTGGTAATAGTTTTATTCACATCCTTATTTATTGGTCTAATGGTAATAAAAGTTTTCGATAAGACGAACGTAAAACAGCGTTTTTTTTAAATCGAACTTAAGACAGATGAAGGATTGTAAGTAGAATTTCTTAATGTAAAACATTTATTGAATATTCTCCGTTGGTTACTGAAGTTTCTTACATATCATCCTTTACATATGTAATAGTAACGGTTAATATTTGGGGTTCTGAAATTGTTTACGTTTTTCCTGAATAACTTCAGTGAATGTACTAAAAAGACGTATTTTATTAAAAATTTAATTACGGTAACTACCAGTTCACATTAAAAAAAGGGTAATGTTAGATAAATATGTAATAAAGTTTTCCGCTCAAACTTTAGTGATCAAATGTTGAAAGAACATAAAAATGTATATTGTAACATCGATTTTTTTAACACTCAAAATGAATGTACTTTTTCAGTTTATGAAAGTAATTCTTAAATATTTTTATTTTGCATTCCAAAAAATAAACCACAAGATTCAGGCTTCTTCCTCACTAGAAGGTGGAACATTATGTAGAAAAATACTTTATGTTGTGAAAAACTACATAACTGATTATCTGAACACTGAATCAAACCCTTTGATTTTTACGTTTTAAGTCTGACCCACCATATATTAAAGTAGAAGTCCTTATTGCAGGTTTAAATTTCAACAATAGTACTGTGTGACGTGAATATTTATATATATACAGTCGTTTGCATTTTAATGTTGATGGTAACCTCAAGTGACGTTTTAACAACATTTAATTTGAACACACACTTGTTTTATATAAACAAAATTGCACTGACCTGAAATAAATTATCAGAAATATAAAAATATAACGGAAAATAAACGAATAAAGTCAAGTTAAAACATGTTTTTGATTTATTTCCAATATTCGCATGAAACAAACAATATTATAAGACTGGTCATTGTCAAATTAACACTCACTCAAACCTCTACAGTCTCGAAGCGACAAAGAACACATTCAACACTTGCATTCAGAAGCTAATACAATAATCCTAACATTACTACTACATATAGTTATGCTGTTTAAACTACATAAAACTACAAAATAAACCGTTTAAAGACAACAGGACGTAGATTTCTTGTTAATTTTAGAAACGTTCAAAAGTTTCATCCAACATACTTATAGTATACACCAGTGCATTTTATTTAGTATGTAAAAAATACGTTTCCCAGGTTTTTTATTATTTCATTTACACCGATACATAATACACTGAATAAGAATGCATAACTGCTCAGTCGTTAGGCGGTCTGCGCAGGAGTTAAGAGTGTAGACTTCAGACGAAAAGGCCTATCTTCTTGGCCACTTAAGAAATTAACACATAATCATCTTACACCGCACAGATCAATTAAAATTGTATATAACACTAATTTCTACAAACATATTCAACATAATAAAAGCAACGTCTATCGGAGCTATTATATATATAATTAGCACCTTTTCATATTCCAAATACAAATTATGTACCGTGCTAGAGGACAGTGTCCGTTCATGCGGACGACCAAAAGATGTCGATTTTGTCTTATTCAGTTTGTTTGATTTTTTTTTAGTACAAAGCTTCTCAATGCGTTATGTCCAACGCAAGGAATCGAACCTCGGATTTTAGAGTTGTAAATCAAAAAAAGTTAGCGCTGACACGCCGAAAAGCTGTTTTATTCATAAAATTTTAAACTCATAATCATCTTTATAAAGTACGATCATTGATGTTATCAGTCACTGTTAATTATACCTTCCACATAATAAACTCTATAGTAAGTTGTGTTCCTGGAAATGGTCTCTCAGTCGTAACTAACAGATTTCTGCTTGACTTTGAATGACTGTATTATATTTGAGAGGTGTGTTTTTCTAAAGTTATACAACACTAAATTGTGGCATATTTGTTTGTAAAACTATTTATTGTGGTCCTAATTCCACAATAAACACAATATGTTTATCCTACTTACGAGGTAACTGAGAGATGAAATATTCTAATTAGCGTTTTCTTCTTTTCATCAATCAACTAAGTAACTGATTCAACTTCCACTTCGACCATCGATTTCAAATATCATCTCGATAACGATTTTTTTAAATAAGCAACTTCAGAATGATATAACACATTTTGTTTATCCATTTCAAGTATCGCAGTTATCGGCCGTTGCTATGCGTTACGAAAATGTAATATTTAGGTGATATATCAAATTTGCAATTTCAAACACGTAAAAATGATGCTCAACGACAACAACAAAAACAAAAAAGATAGCTCCATAAACAGTAAACCTTTCTCACGTTGTCGTATTCACCACTAACTGCTTTAGTTGATATATAATTGTGTTCTCAACTATTTAAAAATGTTTATATTTCAGGCAGGCTGATTTTAAAATAGATGTAAAAGCGTTACAAAACGACAAATAAACGGCGCTTCTCAGAGAACAAATATTGTTAATAGAATACAGTGACAAAATCAAATAATTCCTTACGCAAAACACTTCAGTACATGATTGTCAATGCAATTCATAATGCGGTACAATCCAGACCGCGAGCGAAAAACCATAATAAAATATACGTATGAACGTTACCATTTGAAGCTTCAACAAACAACAAAACAAAAAAGCAACCACAATACACAACATAAAAATGTCTGATATGGCTATCTCCTCTTGGTTGTTGAACATATTCTTATGTTTTAATCTAACTGAAATATGATATTGCCTGACATACATGAGATACAATTTCGTGACGTTGTATAGTTATTTTTTCAAAGGATTTATTTCCAACGAAAATTCAGTTAGTTTACCACGTTCGCGTACCTCATTATGTTATTCTATATTGTAATTTGCCGAAGTGTTGATGACATTATGATTCAAAAGGCCTAAGTAAACAAACGTATTGTATAAATCTATTTGTAGTTGTAATCAACTTTGGCTCTTAATAACCATAATCAACAAACTTCCATGACATTTTAATTCAATTTTAGAAACTAAAATAAAACTCGGTCCTTTCTTCAGTTTCGCAATTAAAGTTACACATACAGATAGAACAAATACTTAAGTAATTGACATTAATAATATATATCCTTTCTTAATTTAAACATTACTGCAAAGTGTCGCATTTACGGATGCGACATCTGACGGTAGTGGGATGTAGAAAGGCTTTTTGCATAGAACTGTTTGTTTACACTTGCATAATAGTTAATATATTTTACTATGAACAAAGATAAATGAAAAACACCCTATAGTTTAATTGAATATAAACCTTGTCTTAATATAAATCTTCATTTGTAATGTTTAGCTCATAATTTGACTGAACAAAACAAAATCAATAGATCGATAGATTTAAATAAAAAACTCTGAAAACGTTAATTTAGTACTATTTGAAGCTTCAATTTTTTACTGAGATAACCCACATGAAAAATTAATTTCTTTAGACTTCCCCAAACTGCGATATAACTAGTATATTTATTTCTATGTATATTGCTTCCGGACAATACTTAACGTTCTGTAGCCTCTTAAATCTGTAAAAAATGATATTTCTACCCAAATAATTTTTGGAAACAGACGTGGCAATAAGGCTTATCATTCTGTTCCTTGAATGTTCCCTTGTTCAGTTGCTTCAGACAGAACGAACACACGAAATGTTCCGGGTGGAACTTGCGAAACATAGCTGTAATACAGCGACCTGTAATTGGTTTGTGGCACCCAGCACAAAGTGAACCTCGCTTGGCGTGGTAATGAGTCTCACAATATGGCAGTCCCTCATGGTCGAAAAAACTTCCGCCGTTGAATGACTGACCACAGTCCTACGCAAAAAGAAAAACAGTATTTCAAAATGCGTTAATTACGAATATATATGTATCTGTGTACGTTTTATATCGGAATAGAAAAGAATACTGAAATAAGTTTCGATTTCTGGTGTTTATGTTATTACTTCGGTAAGTTGTAACTGAATATAAAAAGGAGCAATAAGCTAATAAGTTTAGTAACTTTATAATTTATATACAATAATCTGGTTTGGGTGAATGTAAGCACAATAAGGGGAAGTGCTAAGTCTTTGTCTAATTTTGTCTTAACGAATAGCTGGATTTGACCGTTACACTTATAACGCACCCACAATCGGAGTACTTTTTGTGTAAATTGGTAGCGAACCGTAAATCGAATTAATGGTCTAGGCACGCAAACCACTTGGCCATACGTGGCCTACTTATATCCACAAAAATAATTGTTTAATGTGTTGTATTTTCTCAACGTTTTACCTAGTCACTTTCATCGAGAGAGCACGTATGAGTTACAGCAATGCCTAAAACACAACGGACAATTAGGCTTGGAAGGCAAATAAATATGTAGTGCGCTTGCACACAACAACAAAAAAGATAATGAAACAGTAAAGGACAATATATAATAAAACATTTCATTTGATTGAAATAAATTCCACATGTGGTTGCGATTTAGTTCGGGAAGTAACTTTTGAATCAAAATGGATTCAGTGTATTTCGAATCCAAATAGGATTTTGTGTGTTAAAGGAGAATATATGGTTGAATGCTAGCGTTGTACGATATTCAGCTAAAACACTAGAATGTGTATCGCTTTAGTGATTTCTCTTAACCGTTCCACAATGAAGATCTCTGTCTATCTCATATACATATATATGTCTGCAGTGGGTCAGCGGTAAGCTTACGGACTGACAACGCTAAAATTTTGGGTTCAATTCCCCGAGGTGGTCAGAACGCAGATAGCCTATTATGTAGCTTTGCGCTAAAATCAACCAAACAGCAATCTCGTATATAGTACTATATACCATATTTAGTGAAGCTGTTTGTATCATGGCTGCATATCAAAAGCTACAATGTTACTAATTAATAAGTAGTAGTAATTAATTATTTTTATTAGTTATTGTACAATATATGTATATATTTTGGTGTTTTCTTCGTTATTTATTTTTCCTACTTTCTTCAAAATTACTATTTATAAATTGTTGCCGCTACATCACTATATTATTGAATCCTGACTGCTTCGTTTTACTGAACACACTTACAACATATTCTGTTCTACTTACCAGTTCTTGAGTTTAACTTAACTCAACAAATATATATAAATCATAATTATTAATCAAAATATAAACTAATTCCGTATTCGACTTTGATAATGGCTTAGTTCGTTGTAATAGAAATATGGCTTTTATAGTTTATATATATGGCCTCTATAGTTTATATATATATGGCTTCTATAGTTTATATATATATGACTTCTACAGTTTATATATATGGCCTCTATAGTTTATATATATATATGGCTTCTATAGTTTATATATATATGGCTTCTATAGTTTATATATATGGCCTCTATAGTTTATATATATGGCTTCTATAGTTTATATATATATGGCCTCTATAGTTTATATATATGGCTTCTATAGTTTATATATATGGCCTCTATAGTTTATGTATATGGCTTCTATAGTTTTATATATATGACCTCTATAGTTTACTTTGTTTATTTCCTTGAAACATAGATATTTTGTAATAAGCGATTATGTATCTCGCAAATTTTAGCAATTTTAAAAATTATTTTCAATTACACCTGTATAGTTAACACATTATAAAACTCAAACAAAAAACTTTAATGAAGCTAAGTTTCAAATAGACAGCAACTGCCTGTTGTAGAAACCTACAAATGTAGAGGAC
>NW_013665794.1:148392-157324 GCF_000517525.1 Limulus polyphemus | reverse complement strand
ACCTATCAAAAAAAACTTTAAGTTTGTCCAGCTGTTTACAAAACAACAACATCTCTTTAAACACGACACTGACTTGACTTGAATACGGAATACACAACAAATTCATATATTTTCTTACTCTACAAACAAAGCATTCCGGATGCCACTGGCCATTGAGAGCAGAGATGTAATTTTCTTTTATTGGCCTATTGCAGCCGCTACATTTCGGTGCAAACATATCATAATAGTCATCCCTACAATATGGTTTTCCATCCTTCTCAAGGAAGCCATCCTCCCCAAACTGTCGGCCACA
Organism: Limulus polyphemus; assembly: GCF_000517525.1. NCBI lineage: Eukaryota > Metazoa > Arthropoda > Merostomata > Xiphosura > Limulidae > Limulus > Limulus polyphemus. The sequence goes on along the minus strand of NW_013665794.1, from coordinate 157,032 downwards.
CTGTGCGCAGAAGAAGTGCTCCTGATGCCAAGTTCTGTCCAGCGCTGTTACACATTTCTATGATGCAAAGTAGTTTGTACATTGTTAGTGAGAAATTCGTGAATCCGAAATAAAAATACTAATTCAAATTGAAATAAAAAGTTCCATCCAGGGTTACAAAACAGTGTTGTGAAAAGCCAAAATTTCAAATGACAAAAACTATATATATATGCGGGTAAGAATAACTTTAAAAGAGTCGTAGTATGTTGAAGGTTTTCAATACAATGAAAATTTTCGCAATTGCTAGTACATTTCATTAATATTATCTCTAATAAGCTAAGTAAAAGGTTTAATTACAAAGGAAATATCCCTGTCTCTGCAAGTATTTTTTCTCTTGAACTAGAGTAGTTATTTACTAAATAACTATTTAGTAAATATAAAGGGAGCTCTAAGCAGTTACTTTGCTTTCTTACTGAGTTTCCTATATTCAGATAGTATTTGACCTTTATCTTCAGAGCATTGGTTTTTTGTGTTTCAGATATGCTGCTTATATTCATCAAACATGAAAACATCTTGAAGTAGAAAACATATACTTACATTAAGAATAGGGCCGTTACAATATGCACAACGAGGTGCAAATATCTTATGGTAGTCTTCCTCACAGTAGGGTTCACCTTCTCGTTCGAAGAAGTTTTTGGTGCCCAATTCTTTGTTACAGTGAACACACGTGAAGTGCTCTGGGTGCCACGTCTGTCCAAGAGCTGTGATCACCTAAAAAAGATCAATTATCAAGTGAATAATTCTAGTTAACAGTTTCTCCCTTTACTAAGCTTGGTGCGACGCATTTGATCCACTTATGGTTTTTCTTTTCAATTAATTGTTCATAAACTGTTCAGCCTACTTGAAATTGATATATTAACAATCATTCGCTTCAAAAACAGTTTAATAGCACTGAAACTTCCAGTTCGACTGATTTATTAAAACTGACTCGCCCAAATTGATGGATTTGTTCATAATGACTCACCTAGCGCAGTTTATTAACATTAACATGTTCAATTAAAAACTGATTAACGGACTTTTCCAGTTCGACTGATTTATTAAAACTGACTCGCCCAAATTGATGGATTTGTTCATAATGACTCACCTAGCGCAGTTTATTAACATTAACATGTTCAATTAAAAACTGATTAACGGACTTTTCCAGTTCGACTGATCAATTAATACTGACTAGGCTAGCATATAATGTATTAAAAATAATTCATCCAGTTAAAACTTATCAACAGTGGCACGCAAATTTGATCGATTTATGAATATTGACTCATATAGAAATCATTAACATTAACACACCCATCTAAAAACTTAACACTGAATGACAAATTTGACGGATTTATTAATATTGATTCATTTAGAGTTTATTAGTAATAATATTAGCACGTTCAGTTAGAAACTTAGTAACACTGACTCCCAAATTTAACCGATTTATTAATATTGACTCATCTAGCACACAGTTTATTAACATTAACACGTCCAGTTGAAAACTGATTAGCACTAGCGCAAACATTTGGCTTATTAATACTGACTCAGATAACACAATTTATTAACATTAAGTTGTCTATTTAAAAATTGGTTTATTAACACTGCCTCGTCCACTTAACAGTTGATTTATTAATACTTTTTTACTTGAATTATCTACGTAGTGCCTAACACTTTTATGAACACTGAACTGTCTAGCTAATAGTAATACTTGATATTTCTATGCATAAAATATTTTATCTATTAATCTAATATATCTTCTTTCTCACACTGAGTCATGTAAGAAACATTTTATCTAATCGTTTATTAACGTATAAACACCGAGGTTATATATATATATATATATATATTATAAAATAATAAGTTTATTTGTGAAAAGTAACATTCATAAATATCGTTTACGCTAACCATACTGTCTCACCTGACCAATGATCTGTTTCTTGCAAGCACAACATTGACCCTTAGCAGTCGTTTTCACACCCTGTTTACTCATGTCCGTCTGTAGACTACCTAACATAGAGTCCAGCTGATCGTTACAGGAAGGGGCCGGCTGAGGTTTGGGCTGAGGTTGCTGCTTAGGATCCAAATAATCATTGTGAGAAAGGACCGATTGCATCTTAGGTTGAGGATGAGGTTGAAATTGTTTACTTGTCTTGTCGGGTTTGGCGTAGGCTGGCTCATTACTTGTTAGACCCGAAGGATTGTTATCGTTTACCTACGGTGAATTAAAAGTACACATTCACTAACACTTTAACACTGCGATTTCGTTCTCTTGTAACTCGAGATGACGGTACAAGCCTTATATGCGCATGAGTTAGCAAATAATAACACAAGGTTAATATTAACACACGTAAGTAATGGAGGGAGAGCCGTTGTGATGATATACTACTCAGCTATGACTTGAAAATGCGACTCGCCAAGAGCATCACACGATATTTCTGTCAAGACGGTTGACTGTGATTGGCTTTTAAAAAAAAAGCCAAAAACCAACATATAATAAAAAAGAATGAGTAAGAAGCCTGGGGAAACACGATTAAACAAGTGAGGAATTAAAACGAATTTGTGGGCTAATACAAGCAGTGTGGATTATTTTAGTAAATTCGTATCAAAGAACAAAATCCTTGTTTGTTTGTAGTTTAAGCACAAAGCTACACAGTGGGCTATCTGTGTTCTGGCCACCACGGGTATCGAAACCCGGTTTCTAGCGTTGTAAGACCGCAGACATACCACTGCGTCACTGGGGGCAAATCCTTGTTATAAGCAGTTAATAACTGCTGTTTCGAGCAATGTAAACTTTCATCAGCCATGATATATCAACTAGATATATATGGTGTTAGTGTAGTTGTTTAATACATCGTGTTAGTGTAGCATGCCATCAACAATCACCATTATTCCTCGATTATCCACATGGGTAAGGTTCCGAGATGCTCTACTCACAATCTCTGCAGCCATTGTGGAAACGATCACGATGAACTTTGTAACAGCCCTTGTTGAGGCAAATCTATCTATCAAGCTCAAAGATGTTGTGGCAGCACTCAAAAATAGGTTTGCTGCTGATAAGGACAGTAGTTATAGTAGTAGTAGCAGCAGCCTTTCACCAGATCAGAAGATCAAGAACAAGATCTCCAAACTCAAACACAAAATGAAGAAAGGTCGCATTATTTGATTTGAGAATCAAAAACCAGATAATTAATTAATGTGTGTAACAATTTCGTGTAAGGTGGTGCGGCCACTCCAAAACCCTGTGTCTCTTTGACTGCTCATAACTCTGGGCTAAAATATGTTACCATAATATCAATTGCATATTTGAATACAGCAAATTCCGAACATTCCAGTGGTGTATGCACAACCTCCTTAAAACAGTTATTGCAATCTCTTATTCCTTTTCCTGCCACCCAAAAACACTACTTCCTCCCTGATTGATTAAAATACCCTGTATTAAATGAACAACGTTTGTTGGTTTTCTACAGTATTAGTGACGATGGGTTTCAGTTACTGAACTGCATTGATCTTATTTTGTAAGCAACTTTTATTGACACTCATACACCCACAACTAAAGTCTGGCCTGCTGACCTATTAGAACATTCAAAGCTGGTGATGACCTTCCAGTGTACTTGATTCTGAGAGGACAGAATATCTTCACACTTGGAACTTCTGATTTGAATGTTGAGGTATACATCATTAAAAACCACCGATGTCTGAGATAAATACAAAAAACTACCATCAATAGGGAGACTTAGATGGGAATCAGTATATTGCTATATCAGTAAGCAATGTCACTACTGAAATGATAGTTATTCACCTAGTCCTGGCTCCAATGGAGATAAATTTGAATCAACAAGCTCCACTATATTTTCTAGTTTCAGCACTGGAAGTATAAATGATTTAGGGTGACTTGATACGAAAATGGCTGCAACTGCCAAAACCCTTCCATGGGGAAGCAGTGCTAATACTACAAGTGTCTTTGTTAGGGAATTTGTCGTGTGCAGGAAACACAAGTGAAAAATTTACCTTTGGTAAGATACAATTAAAAGTACCCTTCAAAAGATTTTCCTTGCTTGTTGAATGGATGGCTTGTGTGCCATTTGGTCTCAGGAAATCCACTAAGGCTCACAATAAATGAGATAAAATCTCATGTACTAAAAAGAACCAATACAGCCAAAAAATAGCAATACTTCTGCTGCAAAGAAGACACCAACCACGATGACAGCGATTTTAAAGGCAACAATTTAAAATTCATCCTCATCAGAGTCGAAATACTTCAAGGATATTCACAAAAAGGATGGTCCGAAGTTCCATAGCAATCCTTAATTTAAAAGTGTTGGTCAGTGAAAAAACAAGCAGATAATATCAATCACTATGTTGGAGAAATTTATTAAACATTTGCTTTATAGCTTCACCATTTCATAATTAATACATATTTATGTATAAAAATGATGTTTTTATTTTTTATTTCCTATTCCAATAGTTAGAACATGAGCATTTGGTATCCACCTGTGGAGTTCTTGTTCAGAGCTATAGGTTTTGTCATTTGTTCACGAGAGGTTCAACCTTCGATATTCATCCCTCATATGATTACTCCAAACTGTGTGATAGAAACTTCTATTTCTTATGGTTATGGTTGTGTTTATCGTTCAGTTATTATTTTCTTCTACGAATTTTAGTTGCATTAAAACTCTAATTCACCTTCTAGCTAATCACTTGTATTTTGAGTAAATATGTATGTATGATAAAACTGACACTTGCTTCCCCAGCGGTGACGTACATATAGTATTAATGTAACAGAAGATTATGTACATATATGATAACGTGAGATGTACTCTCGTGACCTACTCAGTGAATAAATACCCTGTCATAAGCTTCACTAAAAGAAAGAGATACATAACCATGAGATAGTTAGTTAATTATCGTTGTTTATTACTCGATATTGCTATTAATATTGAAAAGTATTTTTTGAATATTGTGTTTCTGTATTTTTTGGAATTAGGTTTTTTCCAGATTCTATCATTTGAAATAATATTGATATTTACGATATATTGTTCGTTAACATTAGTGCCAAGTCCTGGCCAGGCACGTGTTTATTAACTGAGTTTTGGTAAGTGTTTAATTAATTTCTAAATGTAGTTATAATTGAATAATTTCTTTTTTGTTTAACCCTGATTATAGCGGCTTGTTTAATTTAGATCGTTACAAAGCAAATAGAGAGATAGTGCCCTTTACATATGACTGGACTAGCCTAGTTGATTTTTAGCCTCAGCTAATAAATGAGTAGACTCTCTCTTTTATGTGGAGCTTTATTCATCATTGACCCTTAATAACATCTTAAAACAGTACGAAGGATCAGTGACGAGCTAAGCCTCTATATAAAAAACATCTTACTCAATCATAACTTGAGGCTGCAAATCAACCAGTTTAGTTCAACTTTTAAACTGCTCCTTGTTTTATAACGTTAACAATACGAGTTTATAACACCCATGAGTAAAAGCAAAGGAGAAAATGTTATGATATGTCAACCACACTACATTTGCTATATCCAGTGCAGACGAGGCATTTCTCCAAATACCAGGACTCATCAAGCCGGCCGAGATACGACAGACATATAATAGTATTGTACATATTTCCAATCACAAGCCACACAAATGCTACAGGTTAGCCCCTTAGCTACCACTATTAAAACACATTCTTAACAGCTTAAACTTCGTGGTAGACATTACAAACCAAGCGAGTGCTAAAAGGTTAGCCCTATTTATTAACATTTTAAACTCTATGACAGCTATATTGCTACTTACCTTGAAATCTGAGAGAGAAGCCATCAACTCGTCCAGTTCTTCAGTGGCAGAAGAAGCTACTGGTGTGGAAGCAGGTGGGGGAGAGCGAGAGGGTTCTTGTTTAGTATAGGTTATTGTGGTAATATACTCCCGCTTGACTGGCGGTATTGCTCCGGAGCTTGTAGGGCTGTAAGTAACAGAAGTCCAAAATTAAGGGTTATATGACACCAGATAGTATTAACAAGAGATAGTTTTAAAACATTCTCCTCAAGATTTGTGTGGATAACATTAACATGCCACTTCCCATGGTCAAGCATAGTTACAAATTAAATTTGAAATATACTTTTTTTGAGTTGTTAATGGACGTACGATATTTCTGACAATTAGAAACAATTCATTGGTATTTTTTAGTACAGCAGATTCAACTCGGTTACAGTGAACAAAGTAAATGTTGTAATTATTAACCGAAAAATAAATAAATAAAAGTTACTATTTTGACGTTGGGGACACCACACTTTGCAAATCATCTAATAGGCTTTCCATTGACGGTCTGTCTTCTTGCGGAGGCTTTGTTATTGGTCGAATTGACCCATACCTCGGGCTAGTAGCATCCTTGAGCGTTGGTGAAGGACTGGACACCCCATTCACATGGGATACTGGAAGAGAAAAAATTAATCATAGGACATGTGATTAATACTTTATAAGTTGTTAAATTATTCAGACGCTTTTATAACGAAATGATCAACGATTTCTGTATTATTCTAATCGCATCTGTTTCCTTTATTACTTTAATCGTGGCCTGGTGGTTAGGGCGCTCGACTAGCAATCCCCATCACACCGAACATGTTCAACCTTGGAGCGTTATAATGTGATGGTCAATCCCACTATTCGTTGATAAAAAAGTATCACAAAGTTGGCGGTAAGTGTTGTTGACTAGCTGCCTTCCCTCAAGTCTATCACTGCTAAATTAGGAACGCGTAGGTTTGAGTGAACTTTACTAGAAACGCTTAGAAACCAGCAATGTTTGTTTTGTTTTATTACACAAAAATGACTTCATCTATCCAATTAAACAATAAAGATCCATATAAATAAAATTGCTAAAGTTGCAGTGATTTAAGTACATAATAGTAACTTCGATGAGAATCAGCTATGTGGAACTCATGATCAACATGACAATCAGTATAGTTATTTATATTTTTCTTACGTTTCAACCTGTAAAGATTATAATGCATTATAATTAAGATTAGGACGATACTTGTGCAAATTTTCATAACGCCAACGTTTAATAGTAAATAATGAACATTTAACAATGAGACTGTCTCCAGTCTCAAAAACAATTTAAAAAAATGTTTTACTAATAGTTTTACTGTATAAAGACTAGGAACAGTTTCATAGATTCTATATGTTTCGACGTCTTATTGCGTCATCGTCAGTAGTGCAATATTTGGCAAGAGTTAAGAACTATATACAATTTCAAAAATCACGTGATCAAATTTACATACAATTCATCTTAAAAAATTTCACGACATCTATTAAGAACATTTCCCTCTTGTCCTTCATCCTTATTTAATACTTTAACATTATTTTCATTACATTTGATTATCTCAGTAGATTCACGGATATTAGTACCATTGATGTTTGCAGTTTGTGCTAAAATAACAGTTTTTCCCATTGAATCAAGTGTTTAGTTTCATTCGTACGTTCAGCTAAAGAAGATAGCTTTGTATTATTATTTCTAACATTAGTAGTAATCGCAGGTGTTTATTCATCGCGTGCTGATCGGCTGCCTCAGGGGGAGGGGTAGAAAGGATAACGGTGTTACTTTCTATAAGTGGGTTGTGTTACAAAGGGTAGCGTTTTTATAGACAGATTGTGTAACTAAGCATACGGTGTTACTACGATTCTATAGGCGGATGGCCTTGCAAGGCGTATTGTGTGTGTTTTATTAAGGCAGGCGGTATTTCTATAGGTACTATAGTCCCGTAGGACTGCATACAGATTTCAATTCGTCTCACCTTATGGTTATAGTTTTTATTTATATATTCAATTGTATTACATGTGTTTTACGAAGGCACGTGGTGTTACTATGAATCTATAGGTAGATAGCATTACTTGGCAAATTGTGTTACTAAGGTTAGTGCTGCTAAGGTGGATGGCGTTTCTATAAACCGATAGTTCAATAGGGTGATGATCATCTAGGGTGTCTCAACGTGTGATTACATCATCAATATTGTAGTTTTTACTTCTAGAGTTAATTATATGTCCTAAAAAGTAAAACCATTATTTTAACGAGACAACTATTATAGCATAGTGCATTAGGTATGCTAGATTTTGTTACACATACTCTCTTAATTTATCCATTACTTGGATGAGGCAAGTATTATAGATACCCAGTAATTTACTTTACAAACTTTTATAAATATCTGTCCTGAAAGGATTTTAGCATACGCAATATTTCGTTTTTAAAAATATTGAATTAGACGGTTACATTTTTCTACGGCCGATTGTGATATCATAGTAATTTAAATCTCTAAATAATATACAATAAATTAATATACAAGCTTACTCAGATGAAAATGTAACAAAGTATCAGTTAACACAATATATCGTTCATTAATATTATACCATATATTAAGGTGTTTAACTTTAGGTGTTGCATTCCCAGCCATCCCAATGAGCTCTGATATTAAGGGAGGGGGTCTCGTCGGCAACGGCATGCAACATCAAGTGCATACAGTCCACATGTTGTTACGTTTCTCCTCGTTAGAAACCCATAGTAATGTGTCAGTAAAGAAATATACACCTGGAAAAAAGTTGAGCACCCCCAAATATTTTTCAGGATTGCTTATTGAAAATAAGG
>NW_013665794.1:140837-147453 GCF_000517525.1 Limulus polyphemus | reverse complement strand
CCTTATTTTCAATAAGCAATCCTGAAAAATATTTGGGGGTGCTCAACTTTTTTCCAGGTGTATATTATCAGTCTTATTGCTATGCATTCAGACGTTCCTGTAATTTAAGAAAGTCGTCGTACATTTAGTGTAGACTGAAGTTTTTCCCAATTCTGTAAACTACACAAGCGACACTACATCTCCCACTATCAGAGTGCTTCTCTACATTTTACAAACCATTGGCCATGTACACTGCTGGTCTCAGCATGAGACCAGGAGGCTCATGACAAACGCAGGTCTCTGAAATTGTTTTCTTTTTTCTTTTTTTGAAGGAAACTATGTTACCGTCAAACGAACATTTTTATTGGTGATTACAAAATTATTCAGAGATTGGATAGCATTCATCTCATCCCTCCTAGACACCTTTTATGATTGTAACTTAAGGGAAACTCTGGAGTAATGTGTTATGACCTCACCATTTTTCTATTACTAAAATGAACTTTATTAATTTTCGTAAATCTTAACAATTTTGTTAATGTTTAAGATATAAAAACTAAAACTCTACCATTATGTTATACGGTTTGATTAAATCTAACTTAACTAAAATAAGCATGGTATAGACAAGTCAGACATCTTTATCTCTCTCTGGAGATAAAGCTAATCACGTTAGTGAATGTCCGACATGTTTTTCTTATGAAAATTTAAATGAAAGCTCTTTCTAAACTGATATCATATAACTTTTCTCATAGACTACCTTTGTCGTGATACCACAGAACTTACAAGTATACTACCATGTTGAAATCGTCCCCTATGGAATTCACGGTACTTACTGTTCCAATGATAGAGTGATATAACATCACAGTATTTAACACATTCTCCATTCTTTATATCGTACAACAGCCTGATAGTGTTAATTATACCTCGTCAAAAACGTCAATATATCACATTTTTCGTTCAGCACTAAAGTCACTGAAGATTATGAAATATAAATGAATGATAATGCATCATATTATTAATGTTGGTATTACTACAGTGAATATCTGATTTCTATAAATACTATAACATTTACAAATACTCAATATCTATGTGAGAAGAATCTAATTTTTACTAATTTTTGTATGAAAGTTAATTTAATCTTGGCAGTTGAGTATCTTATAATTCGTACATGTTTCAGTTTGTGTTATCCCTAAATATTAAAGAGTATCAAGCTGTCAGCAGAATGAGAATGTCATAAAAATACATTTAGCTTTTTGTATCATTATTTAAAGTGGAAGAATAGATAAATTATTCTTTTACAGAATAAAGTATATTCTGTAATGATAACATAAACATGATGGATTTATAAAATGTGAAATAATCGCTTTTCGTTGTAGAACATATCTTTTATGTAAGAAACAACAAAATTGAAATATTTTGCCAACACATTTTATAGATTTTGTTCTTAAAAGTTTCAAAAGTAGAATGTATGCCCATTATTTGTGATAAATCGTATATAAATTAGAATTTTTCTAACTTGAAGTTTTGTTAATAAATGTTTCAATATGTGTGATACTTTATAATGCTATGATTTTAATTACATATACTGATGATAGCATATTAGGCTATGATGAAATACGTCAGTTTTAATCGATAGGGGAGGGTTAATGTGAGGGTCAAACTATTTAATGTTCAGTACAATTGGGAAGATTCATATTAGTTATGTATTTATGTTATGAAATTTATAAGTGAGGAAACTTTTAATGATCATATTAGCTCGAATCACTTTGGAGAATGTCATTTATGTTTCGTTTGCAGTGATTTATTCTATTTGACTAATAATATGCTAAAATAAGTTTCTACCATGGGTATTGTTACATTGGGCAGTAGATCAGTATTTTATAAACTAAAATGTTTGTAGTTTTCATAATAGTATATTAGTATATATAATTCATTAAATTTTATTAATAATGCTTCAGTATATGTGATACTTGTTAAGTATATGATTTCACTTACTGTATATTAATGATATCACATTGGGTTATGAAGAAACATGAGTTCTATTTAAGAAATGTAAATGGAGACGTGTATTAGATGTTCAAATATACTTGTTAGAAACTGATATTCATGGGGAATAATTTATCATAAACGACTATGGTAGACATGTAATTTATATGAAAGTTGACCTTTAGTCTGAACATTGATTTGTAACTGATGATCTGTATAATTTTCTTAAGTGAAAAAATAATACATGTCGCCGAAACATTGTTTCAAAATCAATGATAGGAAAATGTCTGTTTTGAAATTTAAAACAATCAATGAAATAGTTTTTCTGAGCCTGCAAGCTGAAATATCACATGTTTAGTTTGCACTGAACATGCAATGTGAACAAATAATACTACTAGTGTCACAAAATAATTACGTTTGACTATAATGCACATTTTAATCCTTTATTCGTATATTTATGTATTGACAAGTCTTTAGTATGAGGTATTAATTAAAATGTGTCGTGATAAATTCATTGTTTGATTTCACATAATGTTACACAAATGAAAAATATAAACTGTAACTGAAATAATAATATGAACATAATGTACAAAAGTTGTATGAAAGCTAATTCAGTATTTTATAAGTTAAGATATTTATGTAAATAGTATATTAGTATATCTTGAAGTTTGGTTAATAAATGTTTCAGTATGCTTGTCAAGTCTGTGATTTTACATTGTTGTTGTAAAGTATATTCTATAATGATAACCAGTAACTATGTTGGACTTATAAAACACGAAAGAATAATCACTTGATTTACAATTAAAAGTTCCTTAAAGATTACGATTGTGAACATTTTTGTATAAATTAAGTTCATATTTGAAAAATGTATTTGATGCTTTGGTGAACTATAAGATTGACTGTTATAGTGTAATAGAATTTCTGATTTGTCAACAAATATCTAATATATACATTTGAATCATCATAAACTGATATGACTATTCTTGTACATATCATTACAAACTAGAAAAAAGGTATTTTACCAATAAAAAAGCATATGTCTGTATTTTACAAAAGTTTTCTAATTCCAGACCATTACTTTCACCTATTGGTCTTTTATTCTGCCAGTTTGAAAAGGGTACTGGATATTTGGCTATGTGACAGCCTCTCCTACCAATTACCCTTTGTATTTCCTAAAAACCAAAGTTTATCAATGCCATTTGAGTTGGACCTCTTAAACAGTATCAGTGTGAGTTAGAAACATATGCAAGATAATCATTGCAGACATTTTATTTTATGCACAAAGAAAGTTTGTTTATAAGCTAAATTCTAAAATCAACCATAAAGTTTTATAAAATTTAATGCTATAGTAAGTATTGCTATTTCAAATAGTTTCTATAATATTAAAGTGATTGGTAAACTAGTAAGTCTATCAGATATAAAAGATTGTTTAGTATAGGTAATATTATTAATTCATTTATTTAGTTTGTGTTTGTAATTCATTGATGTCAAGGCTAGCGAACGTTGTGCGCAATCCATTGATGTGGAGGCTATACAGATTTCCAGAAGGCCTAAGTGATATACATATAAATATTGGCTTCCAGAGAGAAAAAGTAAAGTCACGTGAAAGAGAAGATTGGTCAGAGAAAAAAAAGTTAAACATAAAGTTAACTACCATGGGAGTCAAAGGCCTAGCGGTTGATATATTAGAGTGAGATTAACAATTTTGAAAGAGAATAAATTGTCTCGTCAAAGGGTGTTCTAAAGTAATTGAACCCACCTCAATATACTTTGACAAAAGGCAGACGACTATTGGAAGTACGAAAGCAGACGATTATTGAAACTATGAAAGCAGACGATTATTGGAAGTACAGGATACAACCGCAGTAACTCAACGACAACATAAGTAAACTATACACGAATGCTATTTCTATAGAAATAGAGAGAAAAATAAATGGGTTTGTCAATTGAATTCTAAAGCAATTGAATTGGCTTAAGTGGACTTTTGACAAGAAGAAGAGAACTGTAGGTGCTATTCGTTTATTGTCGAATTTATCGCCAACAAGTCACAGACAAACACACCCATATACTTACATTAATATATAAAATAAAAAAGTAAGTTTCTGACAAAGTAATTTATTTATCATACTTAGTTGCAGCGAAATGATTTATTACCGAGATAATTAATAATTTGTTAAAATTAGAGATAAAATGGAAACAGAGCTACATACATTGAGGGTTAGTATAAGAGAATGTTTTAAATTTAAAGTGAAAATGTGCTAAAAAATCAGCTTATATTAGTACTTATAATGTAGGTCACTAGAATACTGTTTAAAGTGGCATGACGCAATTCGAGAACTCCAGTTGAGGGCAAAACGATTAAGTATCATAAAGTGTTAAACCACACCAACTCACACCTTCAAATAATGGACTACTGGATAGTAATGGATAGTAAAGCAGCGTTCGTGTGGACAGAAAAGTCGATATCATTTCATTCGTAGCTACGATTTATATATGATGTTTATACTATAGCGACACGGAAATCAATAAATGATATTGATTGCGTGAAAATGACCCATAATACACAAAGATTAAAACTATGTAATCACACTAAAATTATACAATATTTCCTATGATATCTATTAGGGCTCTTCTTGTCTGTTTACTATTAGGGACCCCTTGCCAAAAGACGACGAGACATGTGGGTCATTGTGGTTACGATACATTTCTATGCTTATAACGAGTTTATTTTTTATTTCTATTTTAAATTAGATTGTTTAATTATGCCACTCGGTGTATAGGGACTTCTCTGATAAGAGACAGGGCTCTTCCCTGTCAGTCATTAAAGGGATACTGGACTATCATTAGACGTGACTACTCTGACTATTATTAATACATTTTAGTCATTTTTCCCATCGAATTTTACTGTGGAGGAGGCTCATTCATGAGTCACATTATGTAGTTTCTACTAAATCGAATTTTTCTGTTGGCGGGGTAATTGTTATTAGGTAGAATGAATGATTTTTCATCTATTCATAAAAAAAATTAATATTGAGGGGGGCCTTAAGTGGAAAAGGGGAGTATTACTGCACCCAGCCTCTTTTGACGGCTCTGGGAATCTATTGATAGATGTCTTTCATAGTTACACTCAAGTTCTACTCGTGTAATCCCACGTATTTTTGTCTTCGTGATAAAACTTCACTCCATTGGTGCAATATAGATGAGATTTCCGTACCCAAATTACTGCAATAAGACAAGTATCGTGAATGTGTGGAATTTAACTGGTGAGACAGGAACAAATTTTAAGTTGATGTTTTAAGTTCACTCTGTGAACTGGAGGGTTCATGGTTAAGGACGTGGGTATAAAAACGACGTTCAAATCCCATTATTCGATCTTAGAAGGGTAGCGGCAGCCGAAGGGTTGGCGAAAAGTGTTGTTGACTAATTTATTTATTTCTAGTTTATCAGTTCAAAATTAAGAACGGTTATGCGGAGATAGTCCTTGTGTAGTCTTCCATAAAAATTCTAAAACAAGAAAACAATATGTTCTTTCAACAACCAGCTCTTAATGTCCTTCCACACTGTTTCACACTATTAAGTAATTGACGGCCTTTGGTCAAATTTGTAAGGTTATGGGTCAAAGTAGGAAGTGGGTATAACTCAAGAAACGGCTCTTCATATCAACCTAATGATGGCTGTTGGAGTAGAAACTTCACCTGAGTTTTAGTATTATTGCAATACTGGCGGCCATTTTTTTTCCATTGCATTTCTAGATATATTGTGTGTATGTTGTATTATATAAAAAAAATTAAAAACTTTTTTTTTTGGTGTAAGGAAGTGGCGCCATCTATGAATGTAGATAATGTTAACTTACGACAAAGATAATAAATGATCAATTACAGCAATAATGGGGAGTGGAGGGGGTTATGTTCCAAACTATCATTCCCCAAAGTTTGGTTGAGATTGGCACAGCTACCCAGGAGTAGTTAGGTAACAGACACACATATTTTTGTGCTTTATATATATATATATACTTTTTAATTTTAATTTTCTTTGTTCAATTTTTGTATTCAACAATTCCCACCTTTCCCCCTTCATTATATTTTATTCTAGACAATTGTAATGATTACATTTGCAAAGCTTTCAAAAAATCGCTTTTTCAATATTTTTTGTTTGATTTAAGCGCAAACCTGTACAATGGACTATCTGCGCTGTGCCTACTGTAGAGACTGAACTCAGAAGTTTAGCGTTATAACACCTTAAGCGTAATGCTGAGACATTGGGGGTATGGCTTCTCTTTAAATATCATAGAAAAACCTTAGTTATAAATGTAGTTATTTCTTCAAAATACTGAAATCAGGTGCTGAAAAAGTTTGATGAACTTCACAATAAACAACACTTTGTATATGGTTTCTAAGAAGTAATGAATATAATAATATAATATAATATAATAATTAGTTAGTAAATTAGCCATAAGCTATGTTCTTTTGATGATAACAAGTAACAAAAATTAAAAGCATTGGCTAAGTCACTCTCAAAGATAATTCAATCTTAATTTCATTACTTAACAGTATAAACCTCAAACGAAATTCCAATTTTACGAACTCAGTATTGTATTTAAAAAAAAACAGATCGGGACAAATTTCACTAATATATATATATATATATATATATA
>NW_013665794.1:136703-140827 GCF_000517525.1 Limulus polyphemus | reverse complement strand
TTTACGTAACTCTAGTATTGTAATTTAAAAAAAAACTAAAGATACGGGACAAATTTCTACTAATATATATATATATATATATATATACACATATATATAAAGATAACTCCCTATATTGTTTTTGCCAATAAAAACTTAAATGTTTTCCCTCTACAATTAAATAATTGGCCTGGACATTTGCGAACAGGAAGAGCACTTAAAACCAATGTGAAAGGAAGTACACATTTCATTTCATTATTGAAACGCTATAAATGTTCATTATTGAAACGCTATAAATGTTCATTATTGAAACGCTATAAATGCTAGAACTAAGGAATGGGAAACTCTCTAAATATCAGAAAATAATTAATCTTAAAGACCAAATAGAAACTTTTCTGTTTATGAATAGCATGTTTATACGTAATGCAGATACCATGAGTAGTTCAGTATATTTCATAATGTTAAGAAGTAAAAAATGAAATTTATTGTTAAATAAATCAACCAAAGTATATATGAAAGTTTTAAATATATAGTTGTCTTGTACATTCAGCTTAAAAGTTTCATATTACGTCTAATATAAGTGGTGAAAATACGCTGCAGTGTAATTTTTATATTACATTTTTCTTTAATTCAGCTGTTACAGAATGGGTCATCAGTCCTATGCCCACCACTAGTATCTAAGCCCGATTTTTAGTGTTATAATCCCTTAGAATTATCGCTGAACCGCCGGGGTGGTGCTTCTTGGACAAGTAACAAACAGGTTTTTAACTAGCAAGTGTTACTTATCAAGAGAATCACCGTAAGACGTTTATTTCATTCTCAATTTAATTCTGGATCCGAGCATATCCTGATGGTATGCGTAACTTGGTTATTACTCCGAGGGTCCCAAGTTCGTGTCCCCTTGCAACAAAAACTCTCTCTGTACTTTTGGACCGTGGATGTGCTATAAAAGTGAAGGTCAAATTCCGCTCACTGTTCAATCAGATAAGAGTAGCTCAAGAATTAATGGTAGGTGCTGGTGGCTAGCTAGCTGCCTGCAATCTTATCTAGTCCATCAGATCACAATTACGGACGAATATGTGCAGATATCCCTCATGTAGTTTTGCACGAAAATTCTGCAGATGAAGTCCTCTAGATGTTAGGCTTTATCGGCATGTGAGATATTTCCGTGGGGTTTAGTTTAACCCCACACCCAACTACATGTTTCTTTTTAAAGAGTATTTCTACTACGAAGGAGTATGTGTCACAACATTTTTTTAATGAAATTATGACAACTGAGATTTGTTTGTGTGTTTATTTGTTTATTTAATTTCGCGCAATGCTACTCGAGGGATTTCTGCGCTAGATCTCTCTAAGTTAGAAGTGATAGAATAGGGGGAAGGTGATTAGTCAACGCCATCCACCGTCACAAACCCATAACTATAAAATTGGCTCCAGATCGTTGACTCTTGTAAACTGTAAATTTATGTAACAGGAAATTGGTCATAATCCCACAAATATACATATTGGCTCTAGATCTCTGGATCTCGCAAACTGTATTTTTTTGTGTCACAGGAACTTGGTCACACATTCACAACTGTACACGCTGATTCTAGCTAGATATCTGGATCTCGCAAGCTGTAAATTTATGTCACAGGAAACTGTTCACAAACCCTCAACTAAACCCATTGGCTCTAGATCTCTGGATCTCGAAAACTGCAAATCTATGTTACAGGAACTTGGTCACAAACCCACAACTACATACACTGCTCTAAAGCTCTGTATCTCACAAACTGTCAATAAATGCCATAGGAAATTGGTCACAATCCCACAACTATACACATTGGCTCTAGATCTCTCGATCTTGCAAACTGTAAACTTACGTCATAAAATCTTGGCCACAAACTAACGATTCTGGCACTTTTAACTGTGGGTATATGTAGCTTTCCATATCATAAGAGTTTTTTGTGCAAACTAAGTCACTGGTTAAATAAACTGCTCTACCAGTGGATAGCTTAGAAGTGCTCTGACTCAAAGAAATGGAAAATATTTGCAAAACTGAAATACAATGGCACGTGGAATTTAAAATAAATATTAGTCAAGGATCAGTTTTCATAAACCATATGAGAAGGGCATGGTGTAAAAAAGAAGAACTTTTAATTAACATATTCTAGTCTTATAAGTGTTCCAGTGTTGAGTATGTCTAACTTTTTGACTCATTTATGATTTTTTTTCATTTAATATGTGCTCATTTTGAGGCCATTCATTCACTCTAGTAAAATATGCCCTGAATTGCAATCATAATTTCAAACTAGTGTTCCCCGCAATGGCTTGCACTTCTGTTTATGTGCATAGGATGTTTGCCAGAGGCTATGAGTCGTCCTACAGCCAGCAAGGAAATTGTGCTAACGTACATCAGCAAAATGCATGCTCTCTTCATACAGCATGGACTGGTCCAGCTAGAAATAGGTATTTGAACAGTGACACAAGTCTGTTTATGTAGCACACTTAACTTAGAAGAAGTTAGAACAACTTTTATGTGTAGCCCAGTGTAAAATGACACACACATACACACTAATATTTATACTGTATACAGTATAATCATGGGTGTTAACCTGTGACAAACTTTGGTTAAGCTGAAACATTTAGTATATGAGATAAAGAAAGTGAGTATTAGGTTTATATTTGTTTGTATTCTCGTTAATTATCACTCATACTTAGCGTTCGTAATATAATTATAATTATTTTATTACACATATGTATGAAACAAAAATTAGTACATTAAAATTGGGACTTTGATTCATGCACCAAGCTTGGACGGCCACAATGGACATGATAAACAAATACCCTACACAAGCCAATACAGAGTTTATTTTCAGGCATTAGATGATGGAATGCACTAATATATTAAACTAATAAATATACAACGTTAAAATCAATACACAATTAAAATCATTTCGAAATAATGACTCTACATGTTTCTACGTGTCACACGTCATCTTTAGGAGTGAGGTTGTAAGAGATAAATTTCACATTTTATATTTACTTAAATATCACGTGACCTGTCTGTAATTTTGCATTTGGGTATAAATATCAGAACAGGTCTTGCCCCATTCTTAGACAGATATTCGCCGCACCTTCATCTCTATTTAGTAATTTATAATTATTTTTAAATTTCATTATTTCCAGCGATTGTCGATTATTATAGTTGCTGTAATACCTTTAGGTTGAGTTAATAGAATTTTTTTTCCCATAATATGTTATGTTGGGTTTTCATTTTTTATACATCTCTTATGTTCGGCTATATGATATTTAAAATTACGTTTTGTTTGTCCAATATATATATATTTCCACATTCACATTCAATTTTATAAATTCCAAATTTATCCATTAATTGTACTTCGTCTTTACTATTGCCTAAAATTTGTTTTATCTTATTTATCGGTTTAAATATAGAGCAAAACATTTGTTGTTTTTTAAAAATTTTAAATAAACCAGTAGTTAAACCTGGAATAAAATAAAAATTCAATATTTCGAGGGTTGATAACTACAAAGAATTCATTTTTTCTAATCGTTCTTATGAGTAGGTGAATGAGCTCTCATAGGATAGATATAAACCTAATACTTACGTCCTTTATCTCATATACTACATGTTTCAGCTTAACCAAAGTTTGTCCAGGTTAACATCCATGTTGATACTATATATAGTATAAATTTTCGTGTGTGTGTGTGACTGACACAGCGTGATAGGATTTTTTTTATTGATATAGCCAGAATGCATACCTTTATATTCTGGAGAAGAAGAGCTGAGACGAGCTGAATTGAGGTCTTCCAAGAGAGAGTCTAGCTCCGACAGATGGTCAGTATTTGAACTTAGCTGGGATGGATGCACCTGCTGGTTCTGATAAATAGGCTGAGAGAAAGAAGAAAACATTGGTTATCTTGAATATTAAAAAACATTCTAATTGCTGACGTTGATTTTTGAATTTCATGTTATCGATAACGAACAAAACTTATACAGATTATTTTTGCAATACACAGCTAACTTAGACAATATTTATCCAATACACAGCTAACTTAGACAATATTTATCCAATACACAGCTAACTTAGACAATATTTATCCAATACACAGCTAACTTAGACAATATTTATCCAATACACAAT
>NW_013665794.1:121232-135703 GCF_000517525.1 Limulus polyphemus | reverse complement strand
ATTTATCCTATACACAGCTAACTTAGACAATATTTATCCAATACACAGCTAACTTAGACAATATTTATCCAATACACAGCTAACTTAGACAATATTTATCCAATACACAGCTAACTTAGACAATATTTATCCAAGACGCAAGAAATCTACTCTTCTATTATCATTATTTTCGCATACCCGGCGGTTTTCTA
Organism: Limulus polyphemus; assembly: GCF_000517525.1. Lineage (NCBI taxonomy): Eukaryota > Metazoa > Arthropoda > Merostomata > Xiphosura > Limulidae > Limulus > Limulus polyphemus. The sequence goes on along the minus strand of NW_013665794.1, from coordinate 135,512 downwards.
GTTCTAAAAAAGACAAAGATTCTCTCTTTTACATTAGTCAACTATTTATATAGGCTATTTGGTTGTCGTAGTTTGGTTCGTCGCAAGCCTGTTAATCTTCTTTTAGCCTCTTTGATGACAGGGTAGTCCTAGAAAGTGTTTCGTCTATAGTCACCTCGTTTGACATATTCACTGAAATCATAATCAAGAAACTGATTCAATTTATCTTGGAATTTGGCGTCAAAGGCCTTCATCACTCATTAGACTATAATACAAAGGGAATACTTTTATGTTAATAGAGGTCTTAGGAGAGAGCCAATAAACCGCCTTTTATCAGATATAAACTTTATTGTTCATAAAGGAAAAGTGGACTGCCCAGTTGACAATGTTGTTTATGTAGGAAGAAAAAAAAATAGCCTTATTCACCATGTTGCTATTTTATAAGAAAAAAAAGTGGCTTGCACAATTTCAATTGCATTTTATCTAAAATGAGAAGAAGACTGGTTCACCATGTTTTTCTTCTACAATGAGAAAATGTAGACTACCCCTATAATGATTTTGTTTGTTTAAGGCTGGAAAGGGACTATCCAGCCTAACTTATTGGTGTAATAAACACGGTTGAAAGGCTAGGTAACACCTGTCTATTCCTGACTTTTTCTAACATAAATCAAGTTTACATAAAATGTTTACTATAAACTAAGGGGTGTTTGTTTGTCCTTTAACTTTTATATTTGAACCTGTCAAATCTGGTTTAATCAACTAGGAACGATTCGGTATGTGTCAAGAAATTCTTTTAAAATACATAGATTTTCATTGCTCCAGTGATGGCTAAATATAATTCAGTCAGTGGGGGTGAGTTCTAGGGTTACTGATGGGATTTCTCCAGTTTCCTCTTTCGTTACATAGGGCATACATACAGTCTATGTAGTTTCAATCATTACAAGTATACATAGGATACAAATATACTATTTATATTCATAACTGGTAAAACACTAATTCTACAATTGTATTTCGTTTTCAAATTCCATCAATTATTGTTTATACACACTTTCAAGATAGACACACTTATATTAGGAGAGATGTTTTTAAGTCACATGTTACTCATTGCTTTTTCATAAAAAACGAAAATAGAAAGTAAAATGTTATTTAAAAAGCAAGCCAAGGAAACATGAAAAATCTTATTCTCTCGTACTTTATACTGCCACTGAAAAAAAAACATCCTTCATAAACCTGTCTACGGATTTACAACGCTAAAATCGGGGCTTCGATTCCCCTCGGTGGACACAGCAGATAGCCTGATGTGGCTTTCCTATAAGAAAACACATACACTTTCATAAACCTCTCATCGTGTATCGCACGGGTACAATCTGCTAGTTCAAATTAATTACATCACATTGGTCGATACAGTTTAAAAAATTACCCAACATTTATCTATCTATAAGCCGGTTTTATGGAAATGTGTAAGATTAATTTTTATTCAGCAATATACAGAAAGTTTTATAGTAAATGACTCACTACTCTCCATGATACATATACCTAAAGAGAACTTGTGATGAATCCAAAACGAACCATATGTATTACACTAATGTATAAAATACAAATCATTTACTTAGTTACGAAAATGAATATACAAATTAATAAAAAAGTTAATGCAGCGGTAATAAGAATTGAAACTGTATAATTCCAAGTATTCGTTTAACAAGAAAACAAGTCAGGCGTGATTTAATAGTTAGTGTGTCGGTCTACGAATCAGAAAGTTCAAGGTCTGAGCCGCGATGTTACTGAACACACTCCACACTAACAACTGTGGGTGTGTTATAAGTGTGTCAGTCATACAGTCTCGTTATTCCATTCACGACTCTTGTGGAGGAGAAACTAATGACAGGCTGCCTTCCTTCTGGTCAGTAGTTCAAAATTAGAGACGGCTATACCTGAAACTTATTAATCTCTGTGACATGGTTGTTTAGCCCATGAGCCCAATACAAACAAGAAAATCACTGTAAAGCTTTCGAGCGGATTGCAACAAAATTTACAACCTTAATATTAAAATGTAGGCATACAACATAGTGTGGTAAAAAAACAAACGAAAAAAACTCGCTTATACATGACGTTTAGGTCTGAAGCTTTCATTAAAAACAGACAATGTGGGGCAAATGTGACCAAAGAAACTCACTGCCATCTGTGTAATTATATACATCATTAGTAAAGAATTTTCTTCTGTATCCATGCAATATTTGTAAACCTTAGTATCAGCAGTCTATTCACAGTATACCACTTTCTAGTGATACGGCCGATACGGCGTGTTTTAAAAAGCGTCCTCAGCAAAATTAGCAAGTTGTTCTGATACTAGTTGTCCTCGTTTTTCTTACTATAAAAAATAGTAAAACAAAGTAATACTCAGCTATTAAATATTGCTGGCGTACTTGCATCCAGGGTATCTTTCAAATATATTTGTAAACAAACACCTTGGATAAAATTGATGTTTTGAAGTAATGAATTTGAGTTCAAAGAAGAGGAAATTAAACTTTTAAAGAGATAACTTATCTTTACCACAAATAATAAAGCAGATGAAATTTTACTTATGGTTTTATATATGTGTGCTTTTATTTATTTATTTTAAGTCAACAACAGTAGAGTTTTTAAAATAGTTTAAACATTTTAATCTTGTTTAATCATATATATGTATATATATATAAAAGACTCGGGCATAAATTCCAGTAACTCGTATTGGAGCATAACAGACGATAATATTTAACTGCTGGTATTATAAAAGCCTAATTACCCTGAAAATAATTTCATTCTTGCAAGATGAAGCTCATACTTTTTTATGTTTTATGCGTAACTGTTTGTTTCAGCATTTTTCGCAAACTAGACAACTAATTTTGAATTGACAGCCTATAGAGAAAGAAGCCAGTTAAAAGCACCCATCACCAATCGTAACTATTGGCAGTCACTCTTATAGCACACCCACGGCCCAAAAGTGCGCAACGCGTTTTTGTGGCACAAGACGCACACCATAAATCTTCAGTTCACAGTCCGAGCATGCTAGCCACTAGGCCACGCCCAGCAAAGTAAAATTAATAATCTGTTGGAAAACATAATTATCTATCAAGGAACCCAAATGTTGTTTTAATTAGACACTTATAAAAAATAGCGTAATTTCGATTATAAATAACAAATGCCTTACAAAGAATATATGTTTGATAAAATTAGAATGAAAATAATCTAAGTGGCCGTATTTTTCAAATGTTTAAATGTGGTTTCTTGTATGAATATAAATGAAACCATGCTTACTCACCGACAACTTTCCCCCGTCGTATTGATAGTCGTGTCTCTGGGTGATGACAGTTCGGGTAGTAGCCTGAGAACCTGGGTCAGGATCGTATCTTTGCGTGGTAATATTGTGCATATTAGCCTGAGAAACTGGATCATGGTCGTATCTCTGGGTGGTAATCTGAGAACCTGGTTCAAAGTCGTTTCTCTTTGTAGTTACAGTATGGGTGACAGTCTGAGAACCTGGGCGAAAGTCGTATCTCTGGGTGGTTACGGTGTGAGTACTGGTTTGAGAAGGTGGACTGAGGGGCATGTTCACTGACGCGTATAAACTGCTACCACTTTTTGTAGTGACCGTCTGATAAGTTGGATTGTTGTTATTCAAGTTCTCAGAAGCGGTCTGTAGATCCGCCAACAAAGCATCTGCAAACAAACAACAACTTGTTGTGATTTATTAAGGAATTTTAATTAAAACATTTCTGCATTGAGCATCTAATTGTATGAAAGTATAGAATTCAATTATGTCTGTCTGCATCTTTCTGTGCTAAAACGAAGAGCACCACCATAAAGAAAAGAGTTTCATATTTCGACTGGTGTCAACCTCATAAGTTTTACAGGAGTTAATAGGTAGTCATCCTTAATCTCAATCTACACGGTACAGACTTTACCTTCACCCTACTGATGTATCTGTCTTTCATGTGTTACCAGTAAAAGTTCAAGTAATCAATATTCCAGGTAAAGAAGTCACGAATGTCTATGTGTGTTTGATTATATTAAAAGAAAAAAAAAAAGAAATTCATCGCGTGTTACACGTGTATAGCAGACTAAATTTCTCAGTATAATATTTATTTAAAAACGACATATTTATCTAACACGATTTAATGTGGTGTTTGATACCATACAACACAGTCACATTACCACGCAAGATCATGACACGTGGCTGTGTGTCGTGCTTCCAAAACAATCTGCATTACACTGTGTGTTATCAATAGAAGTGATACTTTATCAATTTTCTACTTTATGTAGCTCGGAGTGTGGTAATCCCAACTATCACATATTTTCAGTGGATATGCTATACTGGACCCTTATTTCACATACCAAATTTCAAGGCAACCCATTGAGACATACACGAGATATAAAATATCCAATTTTAATTGAATTTCTTCCATTTTTACTTTATTTGATAGAAAACATACTTAACTTTTATGGATTTTTTTCAAAGTTGGTTCATTGATAGATCTTTTCAACCTACAATTAGGAACCTCATTTGGTAAATATAAGCCACACGTGCCAAGTTATTCAACGAAAACGGATCAAATATGGCTAAAATGTTTGCGCACGCCTCTGCAAAAAGTCACGTGAGCTATAGGACTGCAATTTTTATTACAGCTTCAACTAAAAGTAAAGGTGGATGGTTTTTAGATTTTTGTCATTCGGCTTAAAGACGGCTGATATAGAAAGGCAAAACCATAGGGTGAAAGCACGTGAAGATACATATGTAATGGTTAGGCCAAGCAAACTAGATTAGCAGTTTCTAGCTCAAGTTTTTCAAAAGAATCATAGAGTGGACAGTTATTATTCATTATTCATTTATACCTTTTAACCACAAGTTTGCTCAATTTTATAAAATTCTCCTACTTAAAGAGCATTTAGCTTCACGTGATATTAGCTTAAGCAATTAGCATAAATAATGTTGCTTGATATGGCACCACCAAATGCATGCGGGTGATGAAACGAAACTTTTAATCTAGTTTTCATGGCGTTACTATAAAGGAAGTTATTAACACTGTTTTAGAGAGGAAAAACTACCAAAGCTACACAAAAGGCTATCTGTGCTCTGCCCACCACAGGTATCGAAACCCGGTTTATAGCAGTATGAGTCCGCAGACATACCACTGTGGGGCATATTTTAAAGAATCTGGTTGGTTGTCTATTTTGAATAATAGGGTTGCGATCCTAAACCTAACGTGGGTTACTATCGAGTGTCGCTTTCTTACTTGCTGTAGTTTGTTGGTGTGTATTGACAAAAACTCATGACACCTAATTAAAACCACTTTAGGTGTGAAAAAAGGTGCGGCCAAAAAAGGATTGAGCGTGCGACTTAAAAGAATGAAATCAGAATTGGTGGCCAAACTTGCAGCTACACTTATAGCACTGATAAGAATTTTACCGCAAATATCCATTCATTATAGCCCAGCCGCGTTTTATGTTCAGCTTGGGGCATGAGGGTGGGTAAAACAAAATATGCAGCCTTTCTAACTTAGAACTTCAAATGATTGTCATTTTCGTCAGATGATAAACAAGTTAAAACGTTTACAGAGAAAAATATTCGGCCAAGACTGGGGTTTATTTTAAGTGGGTATTAATTAAAAGTACAAGATTTAGTTATTTTTCAAACTACGCCCATTTAAACTTCTCCTAAACTACAGGTTACAGACTGAATTAATTAATAACCCTTCACATATATTAAAAACAGGTGTATTTTATGCTGCGCTAATAAATCTTAATTACTATTATTATTACCACTCATTACGCTTTTCCATATACCTCTTTCAAATTCAGAGAGTTCGATGACGAGGTCACATAAAAGTCAAATAATTAAATTTTCTGGCAGGAATGGACCACATGTGGAACGTTAATGTCAAAACTGTTTACAATTTATAGAGGACTCCTACAAAAATACATCAGCTAAAACATGATCTAGTCTCACATAAAAAACAAAAGTGAAACGAATTATATGTGCCGTTATCCACAAACGTGTCGAACTAGGGAATTTCTTGTCTCGTTATTCTTTATATTCACCCAAACTAGATGAGGCTCACCTCAAATCTATGAAAATTAGTATGATGGCAAAAATAGTCTTTGCTAATCTTTAAAAAAAAAGTGAACTTTCGTACACGAATACCCCCACAAAAGTAGTGAGAACCGGATGTACGTGGAACGACACATGCGTCATACCTACCACGTTACGACTGCTTGCAATGGTCACCGATAAATGATATAAAGATGGGCGACGGCCTGTAAGCGGAGAGGTGATAAGGAACTGATAGTTTTATGGTAGGATATTCGAAGTCATGCGTGTTTATATAACAAAAAGTCGGCCATTGTCATATTTGTGTCAGTCAGCTTGTTTGCATACGAAACACCCAAAAATAAAATAGCTGGTATGATCCCAAACTGAAATAGATTTTTTTTCATTACAAAAGATCATTGATGACTTCAAAGTTGTTTGGGATAATTTATTCATTTTTAGAAATTGTAAACTGAATTACTGATTATTCAACATTTGGCAACAATTTGAGAACCAATACGGTTAAACATACGAACAATCACTACTTTCACAGTTGTTATGGTGTGAACACCATTTCCTGGTGCAGCTGGATTATAATCAATTATATTTGCCATATCTATCCCCATGTTTACAACAATATAGTATATATTAAATATTAGAAAGAACTATGTTTTTTAAATTCACACAAGTTTTTATCGGTTGTACATTGTAAAACTTTTGTATATTTTATTCACAACGTTTCACCAGGTTTCCTGGTATCATCAGGTGAAATACAATAATTGAGGCTAACAGAATCTAATTTAAAAAAAAAGTCGCGTGTGCATACAACTAACCAATTGAAAACAATAAAGTAATTTTTCAATGAACTGTCAAATTTAGGTATAATAAATAAAGCTTTTAGGCCTAAGTCTAAGTATTAAAATTCGTTCTATATATACAAGAGAAAAGGAAACGATTAAAATAGATATAAATGAACACCTATGTATTTGTTAAGAATAGGATTACGTTTTTTTATTAACAGAGCTTTTTGTATTTTAATGTTGTGTTCTCTGCCGAGGATTTTCCTGAAAATAATCAGAAGAATGATTGTTCCTAGACATGTGTTCAAAAACATGAAATGGAGATTCAATTATATATTTTTTGGATAGCAGTTGACCTAGTTTTTTCCAGGTAAAAATGTAAATTGTACTTTAATATTGATTTTATACTTTCTGTCTGTTTTAACAATATCTTTTTATAGTGTGAGATCAGTTTGGGATGAATGGTAAAACAGAAATAACAGGTAAATATTCGGAATAATCATTTTGTGTTAATTTTCAAAGAAAGAAATTACGTTATTAACGTAATGTGAGGGATTTATTTGAAGTTAAGCATAAAGCTACACAATAGGCTATCCGTGCGCTGTCCACCACGGGTATCGAAATCCGGTTTCTAGCGTTGTAAGTCCGCAGACATACCGCTGTGCCACTGGAGGAAGTGAGAGGGAAGTTGTTTTTTACACCAAACTGAAATCTAAGGTTTTTAGTTTCTTTTACTGAAACAATCGATGTTTGAACTAATGGTTTTATTTGTATGAACAACACCTTTAAATATATCAAGCTTTTGACATTGGTCAACAAGAGAATTCCAAGGAACACAAAGTCTAGTGCGAGTGTTCTTACGAAAAACGCAAGCTTGGAAGTCTGTGTTGTCATCGTAAAGTTTTTGTTTAAGAGTATCTGGTTTGGATGAGAGAATAACTCATAAATAACGTTAAGGTTATCGAAGGCTAGAAAAATGTCATCAACATATCGAAACAAAACAAAAAAAAACATTGGTTTATAATGTGAATTTGAGATGGCAGTGTCTTCAATTCTTACAATAATTATTTTAACAAGGACTGGAACTACAGGATTTCCCATACTTAGGGATATAATTCACTCCTTCAAACTGGAAAGTGGAAAATTTTGTGGCAGGGAGAAACAGTTTTCTTATAGTGTTGATGTTTACTATCCCCATCTCAGGTTTTTGAACACATATCAAGGAACAATCAATCTTTTCATTCTTCTCAGCTAAAAATCCTCATCAAAGAAGACAACATTAATAGACGAAAAATAAAAGACATAACCCTATTTTTCTTAACAAATACAAAGGTGTTCATTTATATCTACTTTAATCGCTCCCTTCTCTCTTATAATTCTAAGAAATTTCAGTACTTAGTCTCAGGCCTAAAAGTTTTATTTATCATACTTAACTTTGACAGTTCATTGATAATTTACTTTATTGTTTAAAGTTGGTTAGTCGTATGCTTGTAGATTACTATTGTTATTGTATTGTACTATTGTCAGTTCTTGTATTTCACGCGATGATACCAGGTAAACCTGTTGAAACGTTGTGAATAAAATAAACAAAAGGTTTACTATGTACAACTTTGTGAATATAGTATCTCGTTAAATAGGAAATTTTAAATCAACAATTTTACACAGATGATATAAACAACTTTATGTATTGTAAAGTAGAACAATACAATGTATAACACTGTAAAAAAAGTCGTATTTTAAATGTAATAAAATTTAATACACTTAAATATTATGATGTAACAACATTGTTGTTTACAGAACAACACGAGATATAACACATTTAGCCATGACGTCAACGACACAGTGTTACAACCACTCAGCAGCAATTATCAAACGCACAAATGTTGCTCACTAACACATCTTTAACTCACACAAACCCAACAATGCTAAGACCGCTCAGCAACAAACTTTAAACACCAATAATGTGAAAGGAACTCAGAAAACAGAGATCAAACATAACAGCACTGGTCTCCAATGCTTTGCCCGCTTTCGGCGTATTATATCTTTTTTGTCTGTTATTTCACAACTCATTTGACGATTTCTAGTATTGAAAGACCTCCTAAGCAGCAACTGAATTGCTGTTTTTACACAACTCTGACATAAAAATCCAAAATGGACAAATTAAGAAGTTTACGTAATATTCATCGCAAAAAAAAAAGTTAACTGTCAAACAAAATGTTAAAAAGCGTTATATTGGATAAAGGGATCCTTTTCTCACTACAGCATATGATTTATTTATACTATCTCTCATAGTCTAGTTATCTTCATAGGAACATAAAGGTTTATTCTATACAATTTCACGTTTCTGTGGAATTTAATTATGCTGTACTATCTTTTAGACTTTAGTGTACCAAACAGTATTTATTCTATGACTTCATAAACGAACCCTTAATAGTAGAGGAACCTTCAACCTTATAATACACATATGTTTAATACAGGGAAAAAGAAACTGATAAATGCAATCAAAAGAAAACAGATTTTGTAATATAGTTTCAACAATATTCGATTTTCTTTACACCTGGTTTGATCAACTGTTGTTCATGTTGAGTGCCGCCATCTTCCGGAAGTTGAAATTATGACAAAACGTTTGTTTAAAAAATTTGGAATTTATCTCGCGCTTATTAAAAAGACATTTTCTTACCTCAAGTTTGAATTTGATGCAGCTGAAACATTAAAAAATATACTATTTTTCCTGAGAGAAGAAAGAATAGTGTGAAAAGACCGCTTCTGACAGACAGCAGGTTACTATTTGTGGTATGAGTTCCAAGATAACACTTCAAAACCTGCCGGCCACTAGGAACGCGTCCTGGTATTACAGGCATGCCTTACACTAGCCCAAATCACATACACATTGAAAAAAAAACGTGGCTGTCGGACAAGATGAAACCGAACACCAATCGTAGCGTAGTGACGTCAAAAAGCACCCTGCATACGCGATGGCAGCCATATTTCCTTATATGTCGCTCCATATATGGAGTAGACGATCATCTGAAACCCCTGCATGAGGCCTGGGACTGCCTGTTAGTTAGAAACGTTAGTCCCGCAAAGGCGATACCAACACTTGACGGACAAGACCTTTCACCATTTGATCACAAACAAAGGGTTTCAAGTCTCAAATATTTTCATGGTTGGAATAATGTTAAAACAATATACAAGTTGAGTTTCGAGATGGTTCAGAAATGAATATACGGGCTAGCCTTGATTACGCATGCTTTGCAGTATGTAAATAACGTATAAGTTGTTATACAAACATGTAATTCAACACGGACTTGTCACACTGTTCTGACTGGGCTTCTATTGACTTGCACGTGTTAGCACGCGAAACCTCTATTTTACACGAAAGTAACAAGTATATTTTAAAGTTATATAAAAGTTTAAATGGAATTTAGAGAAAATGTCAAATGCTTTAGAAATTTAGTACGATGTCATCTTTTTTTCTTTGGTATGAATTCGTAAAACTTGTTTTGAAAGTGCTCATTGGAACGCAGGAAATACAGTGAAAAGAAAATATCATTATTATCTCTGTAACCACCAACGTATCATCAATTACACATTTTAGACCAAAATGAATGTGTAATTTGTATTGTTAGATAATAATTTAGTAAATCTGTGTTGTTGTTTATTTGTGTTTTTGCAACAACAAAAACCAGCTTGAAGTGGATTCAATTCTTATTATTTCTCATTCAAGTTCCTCCCTAATCAATTGTAGTTCCAAATTTGATGAAAAATACAGATGAAAATTAACAAAAAGTGAATGGTTGAAAGAGCAGATAGAGCTTCCTGGAGCAACCTCTTGTTGGATCTACCTCAGCTGTTCCCAAAATGTGTATCGCGACCCCAAAAAATTGTATGGCTATCCAGATGGGTCGAGCGTTGGGAAACCTCTGATTTATAGCGTTTTCTATGCAGTTAGCTGTTTTCCACAGTATATCTGCGTTCCGCAGTAAGACTGCAGATACTGCGATACAGAATTTTAACTAAATTTCCTCTGTGTGTGTTCTAGTTAAGGAAAAGGTATAACATATACAACATAATATTCGGAATGTGTAAGAAAAGACCGTTGTGCATCTGTAAAGTCCTATGTTTTATGGATTAAGAGAAGTCAACAATGCTTTTTGTAAAGTAGGAACAGTTGAGACTGTTTCGAAAGATATAGATACAGGTCAGACAGTGATATTTAGAAAAGTAACAGTCAAATGACTTGGAAAGCGGATACAAACTAGCTGGACCTAAACTCTAAGATAAAGAACCTTAAGATTGATAATACTGGGAAGAAATGTCTTTCTTTCATCATCTTTCTATACGTTAGATCATACTCATGTAACAAAAACGCAAATGGGTTTTTATAGGATGTCTGACTTATCAAAAAAGGCATTTACAAATTTATAAACTTAAGTTATCGCATGTGTTAGGTTAAAACTTTTTCTTTAAACTGACGTCGAACTTGAGATATTTATTTTATTTTTATTAAATAAAACGTTTTCTAAAGAAATTGATTGTTTTCTATGCTACGTACCTATGATAAAAAAACGCTAAAAATGAAATAATTTAAATATTTGAAGTGTTATGTATCAATCTTATCACTCAGGTAGCGTTTAAGCCCAATAGCCAACATGTTATGTATTTTCTCCTTTCTCGTCACCTAGAAAGCCCACGTCACTAATATATGCAGTGCGTGGTTACAGGAGTGACCATGACCGGCTTCGCCCACGTGTATAAGCCAGAAAAGTAATCTATATCAATTCCGGTGTACCTTTAAATGGATATGAATTTTACAAGATTTTACCTATCTTAAAATAGAAAAAAATTAATAATAATAAATACTAACCCAAAAGAAAAGATAAATAACTGAAATATAATAAATAGTGGCATGGCATACATGAGTGTAGGAAAATCCTGTGGGAAAGAATAACTCCCACCACCAGCCCAAACCTAATAATGTTACCTTTAAGTTAAATAATACACTAAATGTCAACATTATTAAAATAGAACCATATTTCATGTAATATTAGGAGTGGGGGTGGGAATGCTATGGGGACTTCTAGTTGTTGACTTGTAGGGGCCATAAAAATGCCGCACTGACCCTGTTTACATGTGGGCCTTTCAAAGTTGCAACTATGTACAAAGCAGGTTGAAGGGTTCTAAGAATGTTAATTTTGTGTGTCTTGCAAGTGAGCCTATACGAGTTGGATTGGGGTATCATTAAATGGGCTCCTGGGCACAAAATACATTACTTGTATATATCTCACACGTGGACTTTCATCAGTTTTGAAATTTGGGTCAGGCGAGCCCGTGGAGAAGCTGCGCCAACTATACGTACGCCAGTAATAAATTAGTCTCGGAATTCCCGTTGGAAATAGCGAGGATATTTAGTGACATTTACACTATCGATATGCCATATATAAACATTCTTTCTACTTCCCTGTATTAATGTATAAACATTATTTCTACTTCCCTGTATTAATATAGTGTTTCATAATTTGTTTTTGTGCTGTTCTGAAAAAACATTGGTCAAAAATGTAATTAAATTCTTTCACTTTAGCTGCACTTTGTTCTATGTCATTCACCTAGAGTCGCACCTTTAGTCTTTTCGTGGGAAGGATACTTACAGGATCACTCAAGGTATGTGAAGTTAGACAAATATTTTTTTCCACTGACGGTCAGGTGACTCTGGGGGTAACAACTCTTGTATTTCACTGGGGAATCACCAGTCCTATTTGTGGCTCTAATTGTTCTGGGTAAGTCTTACGTTAACGACTGAAGTAGCTCACGTGAGAATTATTCAGTCTTGAAAATGTTCCCTGGAAATTCAGTCTAGAATACAATCTTGAGAGATATCTTGGAATTTGATATCATTAAGTTAGTATTAACTTTCCAGTAAAGGAAACTGTCGTTTGTGACCAGTTAAGTATACATTTTAACTGTCGTAAATAAAGATTATTTACTGTAATTGTTCATTTGTGTTTAGTCTTTCTTTATTCATCACAACTTCAGTAGTCAGAGAATATAGAATTTCTTTGCAGTAAATATCTTTTCCAGTCTTCCGTTATTAAGTGGACCTGTTTATGTCACTTTGAGTGGAATCAGTCTTACTTGAAAGCAGCACAGAGTGGACCATCGTTATTTAAACTCTTGTTAAGTTTAAAAGGAATTGCGATCAAGGGAGTGGTTGCCCGAGAGGAAAGTTGGATCTAGGAGAAATTCTCTTCTGGACATTGTACTTTTGCTGATGCTATGAAAGTACATGACTTTTCTCTTGTTGCAACTAATGACTGAGGAAGTACAATTGCTGGCTTCTGTCGACCATGCTCTACCTCAATCTCCAAGTATCCATTACACTGCATGGTGGAAGGATTCATAAATTCAATGACATCGAGGAGAACCTTGAAGTATGCTAATTTCAACTAATGCTGCAATATGTCATAGAAGGAAAAGATGACTAAAGTTTTCGCAGCTCCATGGTAGGAACATGACCAACCACAGCAAATGTCTTAAACAGTTGCCCACGTTATTAGACATTACTCCTTTGTTGTAATTTACTATGACATGTTGAGTCATCGCAATATAGTCAGACTGAAAGACATTTTCTATACAAGTAGTGAAGAAAAGGTAAAATGTTTCTCAATTTTGTGATGGAATTTATTTTTTATGAACTAAATCTTGTCATTTATTAAATTTTATTTAGCCAGTCATATATGTGTCAGCTGTTCCACAGTTAAGCCTACGTTACTTCCTACAAGATCTGAAATTAACATTTCAAGCCATGAAACCTATCTCTTGATCGACAGAGATCTAAAGTTATCGTGAATAATCAGACACATAATTTATTATTATTATTTTGGTGAAGTTTTATGATATTTATTTGTATGGTAACTAGGGTTTTACATATATACACATTTCTCTTTGGGTAATGTGTAATTACTTCTTTTTGTATACGCATATGTTAATGGAGTTTTTTGCATAAATGTGTATATTTTAGTGTGATTAGTGTTAAGGGTTTTAATTTCTATATATATATATATATAAGTATATGCTTTACTACATGTGGTGTAATTTTAAGTAGCTAGTTTGTCAATATCTGTGTGGTAATGAATGATATATATATATATATATATGTGTGTGTGTGTGTGTGTGTGTGTGAAACCTATTATATAAAGTGTATTTTCATTTCATGTTGTAATGATGTTAAAGGTTATTCTTGTATTTGTGATTGTAGTAAAGCAAGTTAGTAAATTATTATCTAGTCAGGTTTTTCTGTAAACAGTATACATTAATCTGTGTTTAAAATAGATCTTACTTATGAAAATGCTTGCATTTTATTCTTATTATGATACTTCATTTGTGATTATTCGTGATTTCTTTGTATTCGTGTTCGTGTACTTATTATGTGTTGTTGTT
>NW_013665794.1:107122-120388 GCF_000517525.1 Limulus polyphemus | reverse complement strand
CTATTCGGCGCGTCGCGTTGGTTATATTTATAGCCGTGGGTAGGTTTTCTAGAAAATTCAGTCTTACGTAACAATACTGTTTAAAGCGTTTACGTACACACATATACTTTTGATTCTTACTCTCGAGAATCTTCTACAACATTGGAGAATTGGCGGGAGTTTCGCAATACATATCTAGCACTACAAGCTATGCATGTTTTTAAATATAAACTTAATCTAAACAAAATAAGTAGTGGTACAAAGAGTTTTAAGGTATTTTTTAGGGTATTATGAGTTGTTAATCCTTATATATCTCTATTTGTTTCCTGGTCCTGCAGCATTCTAGTCATGTCGTTCCATGGGAAACAGCTGTCAGTCCACGTTTAACTTTTATAATAGTTTATTTGTAAGAAATGGTAGTAGAGATATAAGATTTCTGATGTGGATTTCAAGCTACAAACTGTTTCGCTATGATTTTACTGTTTTTCTCGGTATTCCCGGCTTATCATCTCATGGAAAAACTGTCATCCCACTTTTATTTTGTACTGGTGTATTTGTAAGAAACGGTATTAGGGTTTTAATATTTTTCTTGGTTATTTTAAGTTATAAGCTATCAGTATGTTTCTCCTGTTATATTCTATGGACATTCATTTTTCTATTGTAACATATGGGCATTCCGTTTTGTCATTCGTTTTAATTTGTCACCTGTGATTACTGATAATATATTTTAGATACGGTCATAACTGTAGAACACTTCTGTTTAACAATTACTTTTTCTTTATATTTATTTATTTGTTTTCTTTTAAGATTTTCCAATCTAACAGCAACAACATTCATGCAGAACTATCAACATTCACACACTGAGTGTGAGACTCAAGCATCTAGGCCAGCATAAAGCTCGCGCATATAGGCCGGCATATGATTCACATACCTAGGCTTATTATCACGCTTACACGCATTAGTAAAAATAAATATGCATTTTTGGTGAAATGAGCAACTTTCTATAACGCATTGCTGTTTGTTAACTGTCTGGATTGAGGTCAAACTCAACATCACATTAATCTAGGAAATCCACCAGATTGCAACAATTTGATTTATTGAATAAAAAAAATTCTGGGAGATTATACATCCCCCATCCAAAAATGTGACCGCTTTCAGGGCTTTACAACGCGCTAAAACATAACCTTTTCAAAAATATTACTCAAACATATTTCTAAAAGTTGGTAGCTCTGTTCATGTTGAGCATTGCCATAGAAATCGTGACTGACTACATACAGACTTGCAAAACTGTATTGTCGTTGTTGTTACTATCGTGACTGACTACACACAGACTTGCACAACTGTACTGTCGTTGTTGTTACTGTCATGACTGACTACTGTAATGAATTTGTTGTTATGTATTTATTTTAATATGAACGTTCTATTTTGTATATTAATTCACCCGAGTGAAGGGCGTTTCTGATGAAGGGCTTGATTTAAACGTTCCATTTGCTGACTATGGATCTCTGCGTTGACAGTTCGCTGTGTATTGAGGAGATCGAAGTGAATTACTCCTTTGATGTTCCACCAAATGCAAATCATCACTTTCTGCGGATGGAGTCCAGGTTTGGGGATCGGAAGTGTTTTTGGCTAGGATTGAGTCATTGTTTTTGGCGTTTAATATTCGCGTAGGGAATCCATTTCTCATCATCGCTGACATTTCTGTCCAAAAATGGTTCACGCGCATTACGCGCCAGAAGAGATGAAGCAACGTTCACACGTTGGAAACGATGACCATCGGAGAGTTCGTGAGGCACCCAAACACATTCTTTATGGAGTTTTCCCATAATCCTTAGATGTTTACGTATTGTTTCATGAGAGACATGCAGTTTCAGATCCATTTCACAAGTGCGTTGCTTTGGGTTAGATTCAACAAGCGTCTTCAGAGCATCAATTTCAATTCCAACATGTCGGCCCCTACCATCACAGTTTTAAGGCTAAAGTCACGTGAACGAAATTTGCTGAACCATTGTTGACACTTACGAACGTTCAAAACATTTCCATAAACTTCTTTGATATTCTTTATGACTACAGAGGCTTTATTTCCCTTCTTGTATTCAAACAGCATTACATGCCGAATGTGTGTCTCGTCGTGTGCCATCACTAAAAGAGATTAGAGTATACTAAACTTTATACATTATACACTTTATACACTAATGTGACGTTTAGGCGGTTCGTTTAACTATTATACGTGATGTACGTTTTTTGGAGGGTTGGGGGCGGGTTAATGAAAAGTGTTCCAAAACGCGACGTTAATTTCTTGATGACCTAATATAAACACACACACACACAATGTAAGGCACCCACCCGTCCGACGTTCGGGGGCATACAGATTGAACATAGGGCTTAAACTAATATTGTATCAAGAATTAGTATTTATATGCATAATTTATTTTACAACCACTTTATTTCACATTACAGAAATGGTGTTACTATTACTTTCCTTTATTACTTCTATTAATCCCTTTCTACAGCCTAAATGTCTGTTTCTTCCTTCCCGAGGCAAAATAAAGATATTTATTGGTGAACCAGCAAAACATAAACACAATTTTTCAAAATAATCAATAAAACACGAGTGGCCTGTAGTAGTTAAAAAGTCTGAAACATGCCAAAAACAAGTATTCAAACTATTTTTTTTCCTCCACTGTTAGGCTGTTGTTAAGCCCAAAGCTAAACAAGGGATAAGACAAGAAAATATACTTCGTCAATTTAATCCAGTTCATAACAGTTGTTGTCAAGTAATTTACTAATATAAATAGCATCTCAACCACTACTACGTCTGTCGTATCCTAATCTGTGTGAATAACCCTGGTATTGAGTAAAAGGCCTCGTAGGCACTCACAGAATACAGCAAATACAGTGTAGTTTGCAAGTTATTATACACTCTTCTTTACTCTCACGCAGAAGTTCTTATATTTTGTTTTTTGCTTTGTTGAACAAGCGATTCGAGGATGATTATAATGTTTAATTGGTCTTCTCGGTAGCTTAGCTATGAACTTGAGGGATTAACCCCTAAAATTTGGTGTTTGATCCATGAGGTGAGCACAATGCAGATAACCTTCTGCTCATATAAACAGTTCTCCCTTTGTTTTTAGGACTGGCATGTAAGTAATTATGGAAACACACAAGTGATTCACATATAGGAGTCACAAACATGTAAAGACAACTAGTTGGTGAATTTATTAATGGTATAAAACATTATCATAGAATATATAGAAGAAGAAAAAGTGAATACCTTGTACAATGCATCACCATTCTGTATATGAGCCTGCGGTTTTACACAGAGCATTACACTGTTTCATATTATCATACAGTTTATCAGTGCACGACTGTGAAATACTTGAAATGTTTTGAGCTGCTCCCCTCAATTTACCCAATGTGTTTGGTCTTCTCAGTTTTTACACAAACACATGCAGCCTCACAAACATTTATGTCTGAAATTTTTATAAGCCTAACCACGGTTAACAGTGTTCCATTGGCCTATTTACCATCAAGATACCCTTTCACCACATCTGCTGTACGACTGGGCCTCAATGTTTTGGAGAAAGATGAATTCCTGCTACAGGAGTCATGTGTAGTAAGCCCCGAACTTCAGACGCCGCCGCAAGAGAGCACCACATGTGTGTCAAGGAAGAGGGAGAGGGGTGATGACATCAAGAATGAAGACGTCATAGTTAAACAAAGTGTCACCAGATGGCGCAACTAACATATGGAGGGCTGAAATTATAGTTATCGCACAAAATATATGACAGTCACAGTTCATTAAATTGCATCATTTCCCATCAATTCTCCAACCCAATGAACTGAATCTAGTCCACCACACTTTCCTCCATAATCACAGTCAATAATTTTATTTGCAATTAGTCCAAGTATTCTGCCCAGGGATTCCCATTTCCGTACTCTGTTCCCACAACTATTTTAGTTGTCTAATAGTCTGTAGATCCTTAAACACCCCTTAATAACACAGTGATAATAACAAATTTAACTTCCAAAATGACTTGAGATTTGCTGCTGCTGTGAAATGTTGAACAATAGTGAAGTGAATGAAGTCAGGAAAAAAAAAGTTCGTAGAAGTTGGACAGTCGCACAGGGTAGTTGTGTCTTTCTTTACTGATCACAGCATACTGTAGAATTTGTTTATTTAAAGTTAAGCACAAAGCTACACAATTGGGCTATTTGTGCTCTGCCCACCATGGGTATTGAAACTCGTTGTAAGTCCACAGACATACCATTGTGCCACTGGAGGTTATACTGTAGAAAAAAATATTCTGTACGCCCTCACCTTTAAATAAAGTAATACCCATGTTATGTTTCTATATTCGTAAATACAACAATTATATTGGTATAGGATACATATTTTACGCGATTTATACGTTAATTTTTAGTATCTGAAATGTGTGTCAATTTTAACTGTTTTCGTCTTCTCAAATGTTAAAAAGGCATTGTAGCTCTGACCATGCTACCCAAGAGTGGCTTAGCAATTAAATGCACTGAGCCCAAAAACTTTGCTCACCTATTAGCCCACTGGCCAACCACTGCATTAGGAGGCAATACCACTATACACATTCCCACAAACACCTACTGTATCCACAGCTTGTCAGTAAAGGAGTTCAACATAACATTGAAGACACAGAAATCCACGAAGAGCTGGTTGCACTAGGTCTGCCTCTTAAGAGAGTACAGAGGATCACTTCTTTTAGAACAAAGGAAAAACATCCCTAATTAAAGGGACTCTCTACTCAGTGACGGCTGCACACTTTTTTACACGAAATATACAGTGCTTCAAATGTCTGAGATTTTGGCACTCTAAACACAACTACACTTCCAGCCCCAGATGTGTTAGGTGTTCTGGCCCACACGAGATTGAGAATTGCCCCAACCAACGTGAGCAAGTCAAGTGCGCTAACTGCCAAGCCCCCCCCCCCCGTAGCTAGCTACAGAGCCTGCCCTAAGTACCGAGCTATCAGAAATAGACTAAATCCTAACATAGCACAAACCCCAACAACACATCTCGCCTCACCAACACCGATATTCAATCTAACATACACACCTCCAAAACAGCAAATCAGAGCCCCGCTGATCCCAATACCACCACAAGCAACACTAGCACAGACCCATTCTCCTTCACAACTAACAAGCCTACGAGCCCTATGCAAACCTCAACATCACCACCATTCACTTTCGCTACCACACCAAACAATACAAACACACAACCAATCTCTTACGCAGACAAGACAGCTAAACACACTAATGCAACCAGTGAGCTGCAAAATCAATCGAGTTACTCATAGATTAATCTGTGTGATTTTACTGTTAATTTATTAGCCTTTCTCACTGAGTTATGTACATTTCCATCAGCACATGACCCCACCCTGAAAGAACACAAAGCGCTCATTAACCAAGTTTGCGAGTCAGCCAGACACCATTTTCCAATACTAACCTTGATGAACGTTACACTTCGCATCGAAGCCCGTAAGTGTAAGGCGGAACATTCCCAAACAAACTAAACATCTTACAAATAAACTGCCAGGGAGGTCTACATACCAAGAAACTTGAAATTCTAGACCTGAACAGCAATATCCTTGCAGAAATAATTATAATACCAGAAACTAAGGCTAAAGATTATATTAATATAAACATTCCAGGCTTTAAGTCCGAAAAAAGATGAAACAAGAATAATAGTTATATATTTTAAAAGCCTCTCAGTGGCACAGTGGTATGTCTGCAGATTTATACTGCTAGAATCCGGATTTCGATACCCGTGGTGGGCAGAGCACAGATAGCCCTTTGTGCAGCTTTGTGCTTAATAACAAACAAACAATATATTTTAAAAACTACCTTTCCCATTGTGTAAGCATTAAAACAGAAACTGCTTCAAAAATTGACGAAACTTATTCGGTTCAACAACAGGCAATCTATTTCACTTCTAGCCATGTACAACAAACCATTGGACATAAACTTCCTCCAAACCTATTTCCTGATGCAACTCAACTCTCGTTCTCTTCTCGTCTCACAGCTTTCTCCGGATGTTGCACAATTTTTAGATAGTCAGTATGTTAGTAGTAATCACCTTATCATGTAATTATCAAAAAACAATGCTTAAATTATCTCAAGCGATTCGGTCTATTTCATACCCGCCTTGTAGTCTTAATATATTTTCATTCCCTGTAGGACCAAACCTTAATTTCGCGAGTGGAGCTGAAGAGAAACAACAGTTTCTGAGTGCCAAGTTCATTATTTTGTTTCCTAATGCAACCTAAACCCATTCTAATAGGAGATTTCCAGCCCCCCCCCCCCCACACACACCGATTTCTACAGCTACCGGACTAACTCTAGAGGCGTAGCCCTTCACACCTTACTAGAAAACAACAACATGCACGTCATCAACACTAATAATCCCATACAGTACCATGCAGCCACCAACTCTTACGATGTTCCAAACTTTGCAATAATCCCCAACTCAACCCTACCTTTCTCCTGGAACTTCTCTGTACACCCTGCTGTGTCCAGTGACCATTTTCCTATTTCTTTCACGCTACGTATTAACAGACATGACACACCACTAAATCTCCCACCACTTTTCAATTACACGAAAACAGATGGGAACAACTTTAACACTTTACTAGACACGCTCTTACCTAATCCCACTACCACAGTATCATGCAAAGATGACCTAGATACTTACGTAGAAAAGGTTACGAAAGCCATTACTGAAGCAACACAAAAGACAACCCTCACAGCACAAAGAGTCAACACTGGAAATACATTACCTTATTCTTGAAAGACGATTACCTAAGAAGAAGCTTTATAGCATCACGAGACATATCACCAAAACCACAAATAAACAGAACACACGCTCTGATTAAAAGAAGAAGAATATCTTGAGAAACCACAATTGGCTACAATTTTGTAACACACTAGACAATAACCAAATGAATTTTGGAAAACATTTAAATCTTCAACATCTGAGAAAAACAACAACAAATTATTTCATCACATTTAATATAATAACATCACCGCCAAAACAGACACTGATAAGGCTGACTTGATAACCGACTAATACAAAAATTTATTTTCAAACATCGATTCTCCACTCTTCAACCAACAACTCAAACAAAACGTTGACAATCACATAACATCTCAACCCGAACTATTAAACCCCATATTTCCTATGTCCATTGAAACACAAACATCACCGGACATTCCCGCCTGGTTCAACAGAAAAATCATTGCAGGTGAACGAATATCAGATCATTAAAAACTCAGCTCCGGGCCATGACGGTATTCGTAACATAATACCCAAAAACGCAAGGAACAACCTATTACTTCATTTACTTAACATTATGAATCTATCATTCCTTTCAGGCTACTACTCGGAATCATAGAAGAAAAAAGCCACAATCACAGTTATTCCTAAATCTACTTCAAATAATTCTAATCCGGACAACTTCAGACCAATCAGTTTATTAAGCTGCTTAGGTAATTTACTCGAGCGCATAATATCAAACAGACTATTCCTCTATTGTGAGAACAACAACCTGATACCAAACATCCAAAACTCCTCCCGTAAAGGTAGACAAACTGTAGACCATCCAACCAGATTAACTGAATCTATTCACAAATCATTTAACAACATAATTGAATAGAGTTGTTTAAACATTTGTTTAACAACAAGTAAAAGCTCACAAAAAAAGGAAACCTATAATTCTATAGGTATTTGAAGAACTTGTTCGATTTAACAACAGTCAGGAAACCTTAGCCGTGTTCTTAGATGTGAAGAAAGCCTTCTACTCTGTCTGGCACAATGCCATTAGATACCGCCTTCACAATATGAAAGTAAATAACACAATTCTCAGATGGATATCAAATTTCTTTAGTGATCGCACAGCCACAGTTAAAGTTAACAACACCAGCTCTAAATTGTTTAACATTACTGCTGGAGACCACCAAGGCTCCGTCCTATCGCCACTCCTTTACATTCTTTTTGTTAACAACATCCCCTGCCCTAACTTATACATACTTCTTACAATATGCTGATGATATTGATGTTTAGAGCATTTCGCGAAACCCCCTAATAGCAGTAAGTAAAGTACTAAAATCTCTTGACACTCCAGTAAATTGGTGTAATAATTGAAAAGTAATACTTAACCCAATTAAAACAACAGGGATTATATTTTGAAACAGCCTTAATAAACATTTCAAAAACGTTAAAAAGTTAAATTGAATTTAAAAAATAATGAAATAAAATTATGCCCCTCAGCCAAATTTCTAGGTATAACCTTCGACAGCCGCCTTACATGGACTAAACATTTTAGAAACATTCATATATTCATTAGTAAATGTATCGTACATTTAAGGATAATTGCAGGCAAGAACAAAGATTGCAAACCACCAGTAAAAATATACTCAGCCCCCTAATGGAGTATCGATGCCAAGTAACCTTAAACATGTCCAGTATAATTATAACTTCAACTTTAACAGAACAGAGTTCTTAAATTAGCCCCAAGACTCCCAAAATTTATCCCTACAAGTTATTTACACAAAACATGCAGCATATAATCAATCAATGAAAGATTATCATCCCTAGCATTTAAATACTACAGAAAAGCAGAGAAAAGAAACTCCTTAACTTCCACCCTCCACACGATGACAAGCGCCTGGTACAAAACAATGTCCCCATATAATGAATACTTAGCTATGAAATACACTTCAAAATTCTTTCTAATCCATTTCCGTTGTTCTATTTTCAGCTTTGGGCGCAGGACAGGTAGACTATTCAGCGTCTGTCCTGTGAAAGTGGGTTTTATCGGGGATCTACAGTTACCTCCCACAACAAATTCCTTGGCACTCTAGGATTTGTTTATCCCAGCTATGGCATTGGATTTATAGATCCCAGCCACTAAGTGACCCTTTTATAGGGCGTTTAGTGGGATATGCTTTGTCGAGTGTTGTCGTCTTAATTCTTCTCATCAACGTCGTCATCCTCGTAGTCATCAACCTTGGTTTTCTCTCTGCCTCCTGGACATCTTTCAAATCCTCATACCAGCCAAGTTAGCAGATACGAGCTAACTCTGAAATTTCTTTTAACACCACGAACTTACCAAAATTTATGTTTTTCGCGAGCGGGGTGAAGGAGGATATCAATATCCCTGAACACTCCAGTTTAGGAAAGTTTATCTTTCTTTTAAAAATTAAATCCCTGCCACGATTTTTTTTTCTGACCAATATGACAACATAGAGACAGAGACCTGAATCGGGAATGGGAAGCTATTTAAGATCCACTATTGAAGGCAGCTGTTAAGCTTTGTGGAGTGTCCAAAGAAAGTAAAGAACAAAATAAAAATACATGGTGGTGGAATGAGGAAGTACAGGAAGCGATAAAAGAGAAAAATATTCACGAAAATAAGAACAATACTCTATTGTATAGGGAAGCTAAACAGAATACCAAAAAAAGCAGTGACCATAACAAAGAATGGATCATGAGAGGAATAGTATAGTAAGCTGTAAACTCCAGAAGGATAAAATATGATATATATAAGATAGCTAAGTCTAGGGGAAAAAATACGAAGAGACCTTGTAGAAGTAAATATAATACAGAACAGAGATTGATAAATAGCTGTTAAAGATGAAGACATACAGAAAAAATGGAAACAATATTACGAAGAATTGTTGAAAAGTTGAAGATGAAAGAGATGATATGGAGAATGTGGTAGAGTTTAAGGGCCAGTGGAAGAGATCAGAAGTTAAAAACGCAATAATCAAAACGAAACAAGGTAAGGCGAGTGGTGACAGCTGAGATGGGTGAAGTGGGCGTGAATATGGTGTGGAAGTTTTTGCGCATAGTATAGGATGTGGAAATAATGTCAGAAAGTTGAAGAAAGAGCACAATGTTACCTATATATAAGCATAATGGTGTTGTATTAGAATGCAGTAATTAAAGATGCATTAAGAATTGGGCATGTATTTAAAATATTCGAGGGAATAGTTGAAGAGTGGTTAAGGAAGATCATATCAATAGGAAAGGGTAAAGTTGATGCAATATTCATTGTAAGGCAGTTGTAGGAGAATATCTTAGAGTAAAATGGAACATTATACTGGTATTTTGTGGACTTAGAGAAGATATATGACAAAGGAGATTGTTTATTAGTGTTTAAGAAAGAAAGGGGTTCCGAAAAAAAAACTGCCAGAATGATCCAAGGAATGTATGGAGGTACAAAGACGCAAGTAAGAACAAAACAAGGAGATATCAATGAATTCGAAGTACAGGTATGACTGCATCAAAGTTCGTCCCTTAACCTATTTATTTTTATAATGGTAATGGATGTCCTTAAGAAAATATCACAAGAGGAGAGCTGTGGGAATTGTTATTTGCTGACGATCTTGTGATTAGGGCTAGAAGCGAGGAGGAACTACAGGTGAAATACAAATTGTGGCGGGAACAGTTGGAGAGAGAGGGACTTAAGATAAATACAGAGAAAATAGAGGCAATGGCGAGTGGTAAAGAAGGATGGCAATTGGTGAGAATAAATGATAGGCTGGATAGGTAGATAACCCAAGCAGATAAGTTTAAATAGTTCAATTCGCATATAAACGAGACTGGGGGATGCAACCTGGAAGTAAGAGAGAGAATAAGGAGTGGATGGCAGAAGCAGAAGAATGTTTTTGGAGTTATTTGTGACAAGAAAATGTCCGGAAAATTGAAAATGAAGATTTATAAGACAGCAGTTAAGCCACTTCTGTTGTATGGAGCAGAGACATGGTCATTGCAAAGGAAAGAAGAAAGTTTGCTGGAAAGAACAGAAATGAGAATGTTATGTTGGATGATGGGAACATCCTTAAAGGATAGACGCAGGAGTGATGATCTGAGGCATGTACAATAAAAGAAAAAGTACGTGAAGCTAGACTGAGGCGGTATGGGTACTTGGAAAGAAGAGAGGAAAATCACCCAGTGTGAAGAATATTATGAATGTTTGTGAAAGGTAGTTGGAGTAGAAGACGTCAAAAAGTGAGATGGAAAAATAGAATAGATCAAGGCATGAGAGAGACGGGCGTGCAGTCGGAAGATGGGGAGGATAGAAATCATAGGAGAAGGACTACTGAACTCAAAACTTGATGAGATTACGGTCGAATGAAAAAGAAGAAAATAATAATATACATATATTCCATTAAATTGGGAAGCTGCCCTCATTCATATTGCTGAAGTAAGTGGGCGTTGAATGGAAGTCTTTGTATTGGTAACACGTTTCTTAGTTAATTTTGCATAAATGTCCTCAAATTATTTGTATAACATATTAATATGTACTGTGGATATGACAGCTAAGATGAAACAGGTGTTATGTTGGATGTTTGTATGGGACAACCGATGTATTAGGTGTTTATATCTATATATGTATCGCATTGTCATAGTTATTGTCATAGCGTATTGTCTGTGTGTGTATATATATATATATATTGCTTTGCCATTAACCTAATACGTGCAGTGCAAGTGTTACTTTTCCCAATAGTTGCAACCGTAGTTTCTTTTAATAGCCAAAAATTGCACAAATAATCCCCTGTCACGCAACAGTTTGGCAGAATTTGCATTGTATTATGTATATAAAGTGTATACGGTAGAACTGTGTATAAAACAACAGACCTTTTTACGTTGTGGTTGGAAACGTTTCATTAGTAACAAAGAAACACATGTGTTACTGGTATCGCTTCAGACATATATAAAAAAACAAGCATTGGCCGTGAACTCTGTAGCAGTGTTGAGACATTAATTTGTAAATTTATCGATAACGAATTTCTTAAAAGTACAGAATGGTTTTCTTTACATTGAGAGGTCGAATGACACCCCCTCCCCCGCAACACTATAGTTCGTTATTTTACGGTTATGATAAGGGACTAAGATGATATGAAACCAGCTCTTCAAAGGCTGTGATGAAGATAAAACAGAAAGGATGAAGACATAACGCTAGATGACCTTATATATATATGTATATAAGAGTAATGCGACTGGTAAACTTTACATTTTTCTATTACTTTCTGGAAAACAATGCAGTTCTCAACAAATATATTAATGTTTGGAGTCCTGGACATGATTCGTGCTTTGGTGTAATGATATTTTCTAAATATGGAATAGTAAATTATGAATCTTAAAACAACAACAAATGAACATGGCAAAGTATTGTTATTTATTGTTGCTGTCTGCTATCAGATGGCCAATTCACTTTCAGTAAAGAAGTGTGGAATGTGTTCCTATGTTTCGATGCTGTGCAGCCAAACTCGTATGATTGTGAATTATAAACAATTCTGAACGCATTTACAGTTATCACAGGTGAAAGATATGCATACTTAGTGAAGCAGTATGTTCGTATGTGGGTGGCAGTAATTATTTCAGACCACAAACACTGCAAGTGCAGAAGGCAGAATAGGACAGCTCCACATTTCTACTCAGATCTGCACAAAACCCATCTGGCAATAGATATGCGCATGCCTCTGAAAGAAAAGCACTTATAAAGTACTTATCTACACTTACAAATCATGACAAAAGTAGACCTACACATATAGTATATTTTCTGTACACTTATCAACTGTGGTTCTTTGTTGACAATGTAGAAAATAGTATTTCTTTTCTCTTGTAAATCAAAATATACGTTTTCATGATTTTCAGATATGCGCTGTTATTCCTTAGCAGTCTCATATTTTAGTGGTATTTTTCGGTATTCCAAGAAAAAACGGCTTTCATTCCAGGTCAATCAGAAAGGTATTCTTCTTCTCCACGACAGTGCACGGGTTTTTCATCTAAAAAAAGCGACATTAATTTGTTGACGAACTAATATGTAGTATTTATATTTTCTTAGATTATATGTTATTAAATAAAAAAAACATGCAAAACTATGTTTCTGCTACGTGTTGGAACTGAAGAGAGTAACAAATGTGATTCAATGAAACTAGTTGAAGTTCTTTATTTATAAAAGGCAAAGTAAGTTATGTTCAAAACATAAGTGTAAATGCATAAATTGACATTAAGTCAGTGTTTTGTTTCTGATATAAATGTTTATAACAAGTTATGGTGTCACTTTATATCAAACAAAGCATTAGAAAACATCCCCTTCAAAAATAAAATAGTCCCAAGTAAAAGAAAAAACAACAACACATAATAAGTACACGAACACGAATACAAAGAAATCACGAATAATCACAAATGAAGTATCATAATAAGAATAAAATGCAAGCATTTTCATAAGTAAGATCTATTTTAAA
>NW_013665794.1:100379-106207 GCF_000517525.1 Limulus polyphemus | reverse complement strand
TTACAAATCGTCTAACTTCAGTGGATTCTCATCGAGCATTAGTATTTCTACAAATACATTATGTAAATTAAACGAACCGAAAATTCAGCGTGTGTGACAAAGGACAAAGCTAGCTAGCTTCCCGGCGAATCGTATTTATATCAACTCGTACTCAACTCGCTCATCGTGAACCCTTGATAAGATATCAAGGAAGTTGTAAACTATAAAGAAGATTTTTTATTGTTTGTAAGTTTGTGAAACTTTTGTTTATAATTCATTGTTTATAATAACTATTTGTAGTAATTGTTATTGTAAATTGTATTGTTGTGTGTATATTAAAACGTATTTGTGTTTAAAACGAAAACGGTGTGTATCAATCTTGTTGGCAAATATCGTAAATTGACTAATATATATCGGCTTTAATTTAACTACTAAATCCAAAGCACAATTTAACTACTAAATTTAAATTTATCAATTAACTCAATATCAGGCTATTTGAAATTCTAATATGTAACACTACACACAACTGCACTGTCGTTGATGTTACTATCGTGACTGACTAAATACAACTGTACTGTCGTTGGTGTTACTATCGTGACTGACTAAATACAAACTGTACTGTCGTTGGTGTTACTATCATGACTGACTACACACAGACTTACACAACTGTACTGTCGTTGGTGTTACTATCGTGACTGACTACACAGACTTGCACAACTGTACTGTCGTTGTTGTTACTATCGTGACTGACTAAATACAACTGTACTGTCGTTGGTGTTACTATCGTGACTGACTACACAAAGACTTGCACAACTGTACTGTCGTTGTTGTTACTATCGTGACTGACTACACACAACTGTACTGTCGCTGGTGTTACTATCCAGTGAGTTTATTCAGGAGTATGAATTTGCTCTAATACTATTTCATTATATAAAGGTTAAAAATACATAAGATTTCAAAGAATTTCGTACACCACTAGTAGCTTGTCACTCATAGGTTTCGTGCACAGGAAAGTTCACTGATTCATTATAAATTAGGGTGATTTCACGATACTCTAAAACAGAAAAAAAAACTCCAACTGGTGATATGTATATTGATAAAGTTTAAACTTTTAAACTTAACTGGTTAAAATTCTGTAGTTTCGCCATTTAAACAAAGACAATCAAATCTGGGTAAAATGTATGTTTTAAAATCGAATATTTTAATTTACAGAATGAGAATATTTCTGTTTTCGATTACGCGAAAGCACTATAGTTGGTGATGAGTGAGTGCTAATTTCAAAATCTCAGGATACAAAGCAGTTCAGAATGAAGTACTGTATTTCACTTTGCACTTTAGAAAGCACATTGTCTTCGAAGTGAAGTATTGGTGTTGGAATATATATCTTACAATTAAACATTTTACTACTTGTTTCTTTGTTTGCAATTAGGCACAAAGCTACACAATGGGCTACCTGTGCTCTGCCCACCACGGGTATCAAAACCCAGATTCTAGCGTTATAAGTCCGCATAGATACCGCTGTGCCACTGGGGGGGGGCACACTTCACTACATTCGTGGACAATGTTACTGATGGCTTATCTACAACTAATTGTGTTAATATCTTTACAGGGGCACCGAAGTGGAATGAACAAAATTCCAAGAAGCAGTATGCAATGTACTCCAAAGTGCTATCACTCACTTCAATTGTTGCAGATTATAAGTGGAGGGTTTATTATATTAGAGAGAAAAAAAATCATGGAATAAGACCTGTTGCAAAAAAAGTAAAAATGTTCTGGGTTCATAACACTCAGGCATAAAATCTGGAAAACTTAAAGTTTAGTAAAAGACATTTGACATATGTTTCCAGCTACTGTAGCTACTGATAACGACATTTATCTATATAAAAATTAAATACATCTGGCTAATTTTATTTCTAAACAGCTATATTTTGTTTATTTGTCTAATGTTCTGAGTGGGTGTAGTCCTGTTTTATCAATTGTTGCAGATCATGATTGGAGAATTTGATATACTGGAGAAACAACTCAGGGAGGACCTGTTAAACAAAAATATTGGACTCATAACTTCAGTATTGTAATCCAGTTATCAATTGTGTAATAAATAGGATTGATGCCCTTATTACTTTTTGACTAAACATTTTCAACGTTACTAGTTAATGGAGGTGAAAATACCATTTTGATTAAGGTTGTAGCATATTCTGACACCAGTCATCATTATTATCAATAACCACAAATATTCAAACACAAAATCTGGAAAACTACAAAGTCTAGTAGCAGAGATTTCAACATGGGTTTCCATAAATGAAAAAAACTATTTATTAACAATGACATACCTATAAGAAAAAACAGTCAAGTAGTTTAATTTCTAAAATACTGTATTTTGTTGTTTATTTCAAAATGCCTAATGTGAATGATATTATAACATCATTGTTCTGAGTGGATAAAACCCTGTGTTTGTACTCCTCTGACACATTTAGTTTTTTTTTCTGTTTTAATTTTTATTTTCGTTGGTATATGCGTGTGTGTTTTATAGCAAAGCCACATTGGGTTATCTGCTGTGTCCATCGCAGGGAATCGAACCCCGTATTTTATTGTTGTTTCGTTGGTATCACAAGAAAAAGAGTCAGTCAAAACCGAATTGTAATCCTACTCTATATTCAATCATCAGAACGTTTATAACTTAACAGAATGTTTTTTCGAAGAGCAAAGAATGTGAAAATAAGGGATTATTGAATTTACAGCTTTCTTTGGCAAGTGTCAATTTTTCTATTTTAAATAGCACAGACAGTTAAAGTACTTGAATACTATTTTAAATGATAAATTTCATAATTCTAAATGGTAACAACTGTTAAAATCACATATATTAATCTTTAAAATAGAACACTTTTTCAATGATATATTTCCACCGTTTTAATTGTTATTGACCGTAAAATTTACAGACTTCAACATTTGCGTTAACGGTATTTACAGTTTTACGGTATCTTCCCGCAATTCAGCTGGTAGTCTTTTTTACCGTAATATCTACTTTTAAAAATTGTTTACGGTAAATTAATAAAGTGTCAAACGGTTATTTTTACGATATTTTCTTTACGCCATGGAGTTTCACCTACCAAAACAGCTTGTATATACTAGACGTTGCTAACTTAACAACATAGAGTTTCACATACCAACACATGTAGCTATATAACATCTACTTAAACCTAAGAATTTTATTTTGGCACACGAATATTATTCTCAAACTCTGCAAAGTCTAACATTGACAACTCTATAGTCGATATCTAACCGATATGGAAAAAAAAACTATCAAAGGGATTTATTCAAACTATGTTTTTGCATTTTTATATTCGCCACAATTTCTATTTTGCAATGAAATAAAACAAAAAATAAATTGCATACTTTCAAAAACGGTGTATTGTGCTGCCATCTGTTAAACGATAAAACGTTAATTAAATATAATTTCAACATACACTGGGATTTTGTTTAAACGCTATCGATCTTGTTAGCAACTGCTTCACTGTTTTAATATTGTATCTTAAAACACTGAAAGAATTTGTACCAAACACAATAACTAAAAAACTACTGTAAACCAGTAACTTAGTTAGGTTTTGCCCAAAACTTTCAAGTTTAGTTTTTAGAAAAATATATTTACATTAACAAAAAAAATACAATTCCTTGTTACGTTAACATAAAAAACAACAATTTATGTTGTCATATTGTTATAAGTTAAATATAACACTTCTTAGAAAGTTCGTAAGAGTTATAACAGAAAAAACTTTGATTTAACTAAATTTTGTTAGACTCAGTATTTTATGATCATTACATAACAGTTCGAAATATTTATATGCTGAGTAGTTTGATTGTTTGAAATTAAGCACAAAGCTACACAATGGGCTATCTGTGCTCTACCTACTACAGGTATCGAAACACGATCTATAGCGCTATAAGTCCGCAGCCATACCGCTGGGGGTATGCTGAATGGCGAAACTTCTTTGCTTTTTACGATAAATAAATTAGCCAGTAAGTTTAATAATACATGGCATCTAAAAAACACCAAAGTAAATTGGTTTAAATAAAATCATCCATAACAAACCAACATCAGCAAATAAATGAAAATTACCGGGAAAAAATGTGATGATATTACAAAACGTAAGACACACTTATCTTGCAATATATCTATTTAGGAAATTATTAAGATATTATTACATCACACGAATTAGCGTAGCATGCTCAAAAAGTAGCCACCTACGCTATTTCTGTCTTCAATTGAAATGTTAGAGCTCTTTATTACTTAGTCAGCTTTTAGAGAAACAGACAGATGTGTTGATATAAAAAGAAAAACCATGAGCATTACTAAATATTCGAATGTAGGTTTTAGTAGAGGACACTTTTCAATCAGGTTGTACATTATCGTTGAACTCATGACGCAACGTAAAATCATCAGGCTTAGAATGAAAACCGGCAACCGTTGTTGTTTCTATTAGAATAGGTTTGGTATATTTTAAAGTCCACGCAGAGCTACACTAGGGCTATCTGCGTTAGCCGTCCCTAATTTAGCAGTGAAAGACTTGAGGGAACGCAGCTAGTCATCACCACCCACCGCCAACTCTTGGGATAGTGGGATTGACAGTATCATTACAACGCCTCACGACTGAAAGGGCGAGCATGTTTGGAGGGACAGGGATTCGAACCCGCAAATCTCAGATTGCGAACCAAGCGCCCTAACCACGAGGCCATGCTGGGCCATTAGAATAGGAATAGATGGTGAATTTTGCTATAAATTATAAGAATAGAAATGAAACAACAGAAACTACAACTTAAAACTCTTCGTTGCTAATGCACAGTCAAAGAGGTTAAGACTGAAGGTCACAGGCTAGAAGTATTAAACTGAATAACTGAGTCCAGAAGTGTACTAGACATGTTAAATCAGAAATAGCTAATGAAAAATCGTATTGTTGTAACGTGTTCTATCCGTTGGGTGAGTTCTTTGGATTATTTTGGTAAAAATAATTCCAAGTAGAGTCCACGTAACGATAATTAATTAACTTATTCCTTGATTAAGCGTTTTCTTCAGCTACGTTCAGTTGTAGGCTATAATTTCAATATAAACTCCGAAACTAATGTAAGCCTAATTTAATTATAACATTTCAATTTAAACTGCAAGATGTACGCCTAACTTGAAAGGTTTACTTGCAAAGCTAATCAACTGATAGGCAACATTAACTCACTAAGTAATTGAATAGCATAAAAGACGTTATGAATCTAACTAATAATTTTTCTGACACTGAACTAAATACTTCATCAAATTATCGTTAACTTAACCTACTGATTACTCGTATTTACAATACTGTGCAAGAGTGTTAGAGAATACGTTGTCACTCTTTCCATATTATGGGGTTAATTCTTCCATGCCATTACAGAATGTAAATTTCAACACCATGGTAATGCTTCATTGATCCCCGTTGACAACTGAATGAGCCAGGGTGAGAATACTTATTATTCTTTAGAATATCCATATATTTGTACCAAGGGCAAGTCATAAGGATTCTGCTTGAATGAATATAATGATCAATTTTAGGGAATGAAATAACTGTCATGGTACCCCATGCAGTGTCTTAACTATATAGAAAGAAGCTAGCAAGGAGCTAGCATATGGTACCGGTATATGCCAGAATAAGGCAATTTAATAGCACTCCACAAATTAACCTTGATATTAAGTTTTTGTTGTCATGCCACGGTCAAAAAAGCGTAAAGAATTATCAGTAGAGCAGAGAGTTCGCATAAAAGCTTTACGTGAGGCTGGTTGGACTCTCCGACAAATTTCTGCAGATTTGAAATGCTCTCTAAACACTGTC